>NC_057803.1:531545853-531725024 GCF_018294505.1 Triticum aestivum
ATGAACAGTAGACGATGGAGGGGTGCCCGTGGAGGGGTGGTTGAACAGGACCCCATGGTGTGGAGGGCTGGATGAACAGAAGATGGTGGAGGGGTGGTTGGACAGTAGCTGGTGGAGTAGCGCGCGGTGGAGGCTGGATGAACAGGAGCCCGTGGAGGCTAGATGAATAGGAGCCCGTGGAGGCTGGAGGAGGTCGACGGTGGAGATGAACAGTATCCCGTGGAGTCCCGTTTTGCGGTATGCCGCACCCCTCCCGATAAACAGGACCCCCGTTTCGACCGTAGTGCTCCAACACAAGTCCGTTTCCTCCATTTTGCGGTATGCCACACCCCTCCCGATCAACAGGAACCCCGTTTCGATCGTAGGAGGTCCGTTTCCTCCGTTTTGCGGTACGCCACACCCCTCCCGATCAATAGGACCCCCATTTCGACCGTAGGAGGTCCGTTTCCTCCATTTTGCGGTATGCCAGACCCCTCCCGATCAACAGGATCCCGTTTCGAACGTGGCCGGTCGAACACAAGGCCGTTTCCTCCGTTCCGCGGTACGCCAGGCCTCGTTTCCATTGCCTATTCCATCCAAGCCCTCTTGATGAACACGACGCATTCCGTTGCCTCCCCATGAACATGACGCATTCCGTTTGCCTCCCCATGAACACATGCATTTCGTTGCCTCCCCATGAACACGACGACGACGCTATTTCTCCGTTCCGACCCAGACATGTACACGAGCCCTGGCCGTACGTATGCGCGAGTAGGCGTTCGAGACCCCGCCCATATGTACACATACGTGGCCGTATTTTCTTTCTTGCACCCTGGCCACTATACGTACATGTACATGCTACGTGCACGCCTCTACTACGACACGTGCGCGCCTCTACATCCACCAGTATATATGTACGTACACGTTCGCGACCAGAATGACAATGCTACGTATGCTTCGACTAGGTGGGTCCCGACTGTCAGGCACTTCCTTGCGTGCGAAGATGTAGCTGGTGGGTCCCAGCAGTCAGGGGCAAACGTTTTTTTCGCGAAATACGGTGGCCTGTCCGATGGGTCCCCGCTGTCAGGTGGAGGAATAATTATTTTGCACGTAATAAGGAGGCACTTCCTTGCTGCGGCCGTGGACCCAACCGTCAGCCTCTCCAAGTACAGTCCACGTCCGATGGAAGCCATTCCGTAACCACATTTACCACGCCGTGCCGAGAGCACCAGGGCGGTGGACGACAGCGAGGCCTAGGAAGGGGACGACAGGGAGCCGGGGAAGACGCGGCAGTGGATGCCCACGCGTAGAGGAGTACGAGGGTTCACTGGTTCGCTGCGGTGTGAGGCTGCCGTCGCCGCAGAATAATAGTGGGTGTGGGTGAGTAGAGGGATGGTCTAGCCATCGGTGGGAGTAGTAGGGGGCGGTGAGGCCCCCGCCGCATCGCAGCCGGCCACGGGAGGCAGGAGCACGAGGCACGACCGGCGCTGGTTTGGGCGGCTGGAGCAAGAAGACCAGAGGTTGAAGAAGCACTACGGCTATTGGATAAACATCGTACGGTCACTGGATCTAAAATCGTGCATATTGACTAAGTTGACAAAGCCCTTCGTCCCCGTCAACTTAGTAGGCCCACAAGTCAGCCTCCCACCAAGGTGGGTCCTAGCTAGCAGGGGGTATTCATTTTTTGTGTGTAATAAGGAGGCACTTCCAGTGGGTCCGAGCTGACAGCAGGGGGAATGTTTTTTACGCGAAATACGGTGGCCCGTCGGGTGGGTCCCAGCATTCAGGGGCAAACGTTTTTTTTTGTGATATACTGGTGGGCGTTCGGTGGGTCCCTGTTGTCAGGCGGAGGAATAATTATTTTCCACGTAATAAGGAGGCACTTCCTTGTGGCTGCCGTGGACCCAGCTGTCAGCCTCTCCACGTACAGTATTCTTCCGATGGAATTCGGTCGTTGACCACATTGAACACGCCGCGCCGACAGCACCACGGCGGTGGACGACGGTGAGGCCTAGGAAGGGGATGACGCGGAGTCGGGGAAGATGCGGCAGTGGACGCCCACACGGGGAGGAGTACAAGGGTTCACTGGTTCGGCTGCGCTGCCATCGCAGCAGAATAACAGGGGGTGTGGGTGAGTGGAGTGGAGGGATGGCCTGGCTAGCGGTGGGAGTAGTATGGGGGCGGTGAGGCCTCCGCGGCAGCACAGCCGGCCACGGGAGGCAGGAGCAGGCGGGATGACTGGCGCTGCTTTGGGCGGCCGGAGCAAGAAGATCAGAGGTTGAAGAAGCACTACAGCCGTTGGATGGACATCGTACGGTCGGTCAAGCTAGAGTCGTGCATATTGACTAAGTTGACAAAGCCCTTCGTCCCCGTCAACTTAGTAGGCCCACTATACTGGGTCCCAGCTAGTAGGGGGAGTATTCATTTTTTTTGTCCGTAATAAGGAGGCACTTCCTTGCGTGCGAAGATATAGCTGGTGGGTCCGAGCTGTCAGCGGCGGTAATGTTTTTTTCGCGAAATATAGAGGCCGTTTCGATGGGTCCCAGATGTCAGGTGGAGGAAATCATTATTTTGCGCGTAATAAGGAGGCATTTCCTTGCGTGCAGCCGTGGACCCAGCTGTCAGCTTCTCCATGTACAGTCCACTTCAGATGCATGTCGGTCGTTGACCATGCTGACCACGCCACGCCGAGAGCACCGGGGCGGTGGACGACGGCGAGGCCTAGGAAGGGAACAACACGGAGGCAGGGAAGACTCGGCCGTTGTTTTTGTTTGCCACGCGGAGGGGAGTATGACTGTATGAGGGTTTACTGGTTCGTCTGCCGTCACCGAAGAATAACAGTAGGTGTGGGTGAGTAGAGGGATGGCTAGGCCAGCGATGGGAGTACGGTGGGGCGGTGAGGCCTGCGCGGCAGCATAGCCGGCCGCGGGGAGGACGGAGCAGGCAGTCCCGCCGGCGCTTGTTTGAGCGGCTGGAGCAGGAAGAGCAGAGATTGAAGAAGCACGACGGCCGTTGGGTGGACATCCAACAGTATACAGGCCATTTGTGGAAAGCCTCAAATCTGTGGAAAACATCATACATCCCATCTGCCATTATTTCAAATAATTTACAGCCCATTTGCTAATTCTTACGGGTTTTTTGGAGCCCATATTCTTTATGTTAGCATTACACCCCATATTGTGGCCATGGTTAAAAAATTATACGAAATTTTGCATATGTCGGTGCGGTCTGAACTGTTTTTAATCTCGAAATTTCAAGTCACATTCAGACTGATTTTAAAAATAAATGTATATCAATATAAAATCCGATAAATTGTCCACGCATAAAAATCAATGCAATTTAAAATCTCGAAATGAAAAAAAGATATTTGAAAATAATTGTCGGTTTGATGTGTTTTAAAAATATACAGCCCATTTCTCATTACTGATAGGCCATTTTCTCGGCCAGCCGAATGAAGCTCTCCTCGTCTTGAAAGATTTGTAGCCCAACATGCCTGATAAAGCGACTTACTTGACAAATCACAAAAGAACTGGGATAGCCATTTTCAGAAAGAAAAAAAACTACTGGGCTGGTCTATGGTAAACATAAAAGAAAAGGCTGTCTAGCAGGCCAGAGTGTCCCGCACAGCCCAGTTGACACCCTGCTTCCGTCTCAAAAACAAATTAGATAAATGCCACTCCAATTATGGCGATTCATTAATATGCCACTGCAATTTCCAAACTTTGAAAAATGCCACTGCAATTTTTGCAAACTTTGAAAAACGCCACTGCAGTTTGCAAACTTTGAAAAATGCCACTCCAGACTTCGAAAAATGCCACTAGAAATGGCATGAAATGCCATTTTTCAAAGTTTGGAAATTGCAGTGGCATTTCTCGGATACACCAGATTTGGAGTGGCATTTATCAAATTAACCCAAAACAAAAAATAACTGGGCGAGCTGCTGGGTCGCTGCTGTCAGCTGCTTGTTGTGCAATTCTCTCATTTATTGACTACAGTGACAATGGCATGTGACCCAGATGTCAGAAATCCACTAGGAGGAGCCATTTTTTTATTGGCTTGAAATAAGGAGGCACTTGCTTGCGTACTGCCATGACCTTGGCGGGTCCCTGCTGTCATCCTCTCCACGTACAATCATCTCCTGATTGTGTACGCGTCAACTTGCTAGTCGCACAAGTCAGCCTCTAAACCGTGAAGGACAAATACAACCCATTTAAAAAATAACAACCCATTCCATACGTTCAAACGGAAAGTTCAACATTCAGAGGAAAGTAACAGGTCTGATCCACATATAGAGTACTGAACTTCCACGTTGACAACCATCATAGCCAAGTTAACTATCTACTCCCACTAACACTCTAGTAGCGTACAAGTACTAACTTACTCTTAGCTAACTAGACGATGCCGGCCGCCATCTGCTGTCCATGCTAAACACCGGCACCAGCGTCCTCCGCCTCGCCTTGGACTTTCAGAGGTGCAATGTTGCTCGCGCGCGTTGGCCCTTTCCATGCCGGCGTGGTCCACCGAAGCTTCTGCTTCCAAGCGGGAAACCCACTTGACGAGCTGGTAGTAAAAATCGGCGTCGCGAACGCGTGCGTGCACGACAGCCTCCAGGGCTATTTGCCGGGCGCCGGCCTCCACGTAGTTGGCCCAGTTGCGGGCGCTCTGCTCGCGACTCAGAGCGTCGGTGCGCTGATTCTCCATGTCCTGCTGGTGGCGCAAATCGGCGATACGCTGCTCCTCCGCCAGGCGGTTGCGCTCCAACAACTCCTGCTCCTCCGCCATGCGGTCGTGCTCCAACAACTCCTCGATCTCCGCATTGCCATCTAAAGACAGATAGAATGCCTCCTTCCTCCGTCTGCCTTTCGGTGAAAACCTGAACACTAGTTCCGGCGGTGACCGTCTCCGGCGTCGCCTACCGCGGACGGGTGGGGGCATGGCGGACGTGGCGAGTGACGTCGGGCCGGTGGGGGCTTATGAGGATATGGCGAGTTGGGTCACGGTGGCACCTGAGAAGGCCGGGTAAGAGTACTTATAGGCGGAAGGTAGCGCGACGGTCATCGGAATTCAATGCATAATGGCTTAGCGCGCCAGCTTGCCGTGGAAAACTAGAGAAACTGAAATTATGACTATGCCATCCCGTCCCGTCTGGGTCGCACGCCGGCATGGCGGTCAAACGAGTGCACTCGAATCATCTCCCTCCTTGTCAATAATGATTCCATGGATTTAAAGCGTATCTTTTTCGCATCAGTTAGCTGCCTTAATTACGGCCGGCTGCATGCAGGCACTCAGAATCGCTCACAGGCAGTACGCGAAGCAGCATGCAACGAGTCGCCACTTAAATCGCTGGAATTAATTAGGCTTAAACTTCTGCATGCCTTTAATTATTTCCATGCCTTGGTCTTGCTGCTTTGCTCACGGGACTAATAAATCCCGGACGGAGGGAGTACCTTGGTTGGTGAGAGGTTTGAATTAAGCCCAGCAAACCGGAAAGGAGGTACTAGTACGTGCGTGATCCGCTATTTATTCGTGTAGGATCGAGTAGGTCGTTTCTTGAATTGAGCCCTGCAAACCGGAAAGGAGGTAGTACGTGCGTGATCCGCTATTTATCCGTGTTGGATCGCTAGTGTAGCTTGTCAGTTTCTTTAGCGGTAGTAATTTTTATCCGTGTAGGATCGATAGTGTAGCCTGTCAGTTTCTTCAGAGGTAGGCATTTTTATTCAAAAAACTGTCACTTATCATCTTGCGTTGCAAATAAAACTGCCAAGAGCGCATTTGTAGGCTAGCTAGTGATCGATCAATAACTTGTAAACACTGAGCGAACAGAAATAAGTAATTGTTAATGCATCTCAATGATTCACAGATCATATACAAATATGTAGCTCCAAAAGCAAAGATCAGCCACTTTGGATCTTGCGTCGCAACTAAAACTAACTAGTACGATTCCCATACATAAGATCAACATGTTAATGCATCTCAATGATTCACATATCATATACAAATATGTAGCTCCAAAAGCAGAGATCTAGAAAAAACATATGTTCTTCCTACTAACATGGATGCTTCTCTTGGCCAACATTCAGTACAGACTGAAAGACAAATTGTTTGTGAACTCTACAATTCCTCTTCCAAACATAAGTGGTTTCACCAACAGCTGGAACCACGAGAATGAAACACACATGATGGAGGAACATCCACTGCAATATGATTTGTTCTTCTCTTGATCACACCGCGAGACTATTTTCGGAATACAAACTTTAACTTAGGCAAAATGATGCCCATTGTATAATCAGACCAAAGCAATGAAGCACCTAGTGTTGGCCAATAAATAGTACAGTACTACTTTTCTGCAGTCCATGAAGTGACTATCCAATCTTTCTGTGTCTATTTTCAAATGGCACTGCATGCAGTGACTATACTATTCTCTTGTGCAGTTCAACCAAAATTGCGGACACTTTGTTTGTTTGCCAAATAGCAACGGGCAGACATCTCTATCTGCACAAATATCAAGCAGCTAGTAAACATATACCACACCTTGTATTTTCGTTTTAAACATGTCTCTTCCGCTTAGCATCTGTCATGTTCTGCACTGGACAATCTGATACAATTATGTTTTGCCCTGGACAATTTTGTACTGAATTGATTTGCTGGTTCAGAGCACAAATATAGTGCCTATTCTTCATCAGACCAAGGATATCCATGTTCGCAGTGATGGAAGAGGTGAAATCAATACAACCGAAATTGAGCATCCAATCATTGAATCATGTCCTGCACCTCCAATGTAGGTCCACCCTGCCAATAAATTCACATGCAAACCACTAGTATTACTATCTAATGACAGTACAAAAAGAGTATCAAGATAGTAGCAAACCATGTACCTTCGTTATGAACAGCTCATAGTGCCACCAATTGGATATAAAGGTTTGAAAAAAAAACATGCTCCTAATGTTGAACCAGTTGGACTTTTTGTGCAGTTCCACTAAAATCGAGCATCCCTGTTTGAATAGATATTGAAAGTGTGATTACTCTAAAAGTGGCACTAGTTGAAGCATAGACTCACAAATATAAGCATTCCAATTTCATAATGGGAAAAGGTAGCAAGACTGTTTCTAACCACCTATTTGAAGGAATAAATAAAGCAACAACGGCTGATGTTAGGAATAAATAAACCACCTGTTTTCTGAAAAACTGAGCCATTCCTGACCTTTCCTCTACTTTTAAGCAAATTTTGTGCAGTTCTACTAAAATAAAATGTCATCACCGCCTTGACAATTCAGTGACACTGTACAAAAGGAAATGACTTAACAATACATCATGATGTCAGGTATGTAGTCGACAGGCCTTAGAGACAAACATATGGACCTCCTCCGATAACATAATGAACATTAATTTTAACAAAGGTTTGACTATCTTTACCGGGATAATTTGAGTGAACTCTACACCCTTTATTCCTTAATATAAGATGTTTTCGCGATTCAATTTAAAGTACCCAAACGTCTAGTATTTAGAAAATAGGTAGTAGTTTTCTTGAGCACATATCTGGGAAAGCTTGCCACACTTTATTTATGTCCATACGCTAATGCAACACCATTCGAATACTACAAATATACACTAATCCAGTGGCTAGTGCAACAATAGAGTAGTTAGTTTATTATAGGGTACAGTACAATGGTTTTACTGAATAGATTTCAATAAACTCTAGCACTGGAAGGTTTCTATAAGAATTAACAATACGAAATGTAAAGGTAACAAGTTTCAGCATTGGTATACTAGCTCTGCATGAGCATTAAACCAAATACAAAAGTCTGAAGGTAACTAGCATTATTAACTAATGACAGTACAAAAAAAATTGCAAACCATGTACCTCCAAGGTAAATATCATTTCGAACTCGGGGGGACCTTAAAAATTGCTATCCCAATCTTGATAATCGGTCAAACATAAAAACTTGATCGAACGAATCAAGAGAACAGCCGGAGGTGGAGGTGCCCACTCTTGACCTTTCCTCTCGTCTTCATAATTGTCTGTGCAGTTTACAAAATAAAATGACATCAGCGCCTTGGCATTTTGGTGACACTGTACAAAAAAATTAACTTATCTCATGAAAGTGAGGTATGTAATCTATAAGCATTAACAGTGCAAAAATCTGAAGGTAGTAACAAGTTTCATCATTGGTATATTGGCTGTGCAACAGCATTAGAATGCCTTAGCTGAAAAATCTTTAATACATCCACAATCAACAGCTAACCCTGAAATAATCCAGTGACATTAAATGGCATTGCTTAAATTTATCGGTGGCATTAGACTGAGAGCGGCATTAGTTAAATGTGGCATCACTTTAGCAGTAGCATTTCTTGACTTGACTGTTGGCGTTATACTAACAGCAAAAAAAGTGGCAATAAGAGCATGGGAGGCCCATTCGGACAATGGGCGCACCAGTACGATGTACCTCCACGGACACAGAGTGGTGAGGGAGGTATGGTTGCCCAGAGCAACAAATATCCAGGTAGCATATGTGGATTACGTCCCATTTTTGCTCTCTTTAGCCACCTTTTTCCTATGCGAGGACAACAAACCGATCGACCTGGTCATTCTCTATTGTGTTGTCATGCCTTTCTACCCTTCTTCAACCAAGAGACACGAGACTCGTTCCTTAGCTACTGATTTTCCCCTTTTCAACCTAGATGCGGGTTCGATGCCTACTCTCTTGGACAATATAGTCTCCCTTCCTTTCCTTATTCAACCTAGACATGGATTAGTCTGCATGAAGTAGGGTTTCCTTTAATAGTGCAAATTATGGTTTTCGTCTGCGTGGCCAGCAGAGCAGAGGATAGCAAATTGGGTAGATGGTGGAGTGGAAATTGATCCACATGCAACGACATGGCAGATGGGGCAATAGAACAAGGTTATGGTTCGAAAAGAGGTAGCATACCTGAGGGTCGGCGGGAAGTGCCTTCGCTCGTGGTCGTCATACTCCGCACACACTACGACAGCGAGCTTGGGGACGGAGGCCATCCCGCACGGGCGCTAGGTCTGAGAGGATGGCCTTGTCGTCAGTGCGTGACCTCGCTCGCCGACGACGAGTGCGTCAACGCTGCACGTCCTTTTCTTCTCCAGTGAATCTGTGACCATCGGTGAGGAGGGAGAGAGGGGCCGTCTTTTTTAGATCTGGAGAGAGGGTGGTAGTGTGAGAAGCAAGTGGGCAGCCCTTAGCAAGAAAGCGCTCAAGCTCCAGCCTATATATCTTTTTTATACTACTAGTACTGGAGGTGGAGTAGTGGTAGAGTAGTTTATATTTTCTCTGCGTACAGTACCAGTTAGTCATGCTTCAAAACTGATCGGCACACCATTAAAAAAATAAAGGTCGATAACTAATGCGGCACCTCGGGCCAACGCGGCCAGATCGCATTTTGCACGAGAAATTACACACCATGTTTCGTTGACATGTGGTCCTGTTCCAACATATCAGTGAGACGACAACGAGTAGTAGGAGTATTTCCGAACGGACGTGTAGGCCGGGGCGCCTCTTCATGAACCTTGGCAAACTCGCAACCGTCCATCGACTCTTCACCTTTCCCTCTCGATTTGGAACTGTTGTCACACGCTCTTCCTCTCCCTCCTCCATTTTCCTTCAGCCCTTCACCCTTTCTTCTGCCATTGTTCGATCGTCTTCTCCATGGAGGGAACAAGCCGGAAACGACCCCATTATTCTTGCCCCGATCTAAAAGATGACGTGGTGGAGGAACTCATTGATCGGTGCGATGTCATCACCTCGGCTAGCATGGCAGGTTCGTTCAAGCCCATTCTCGACTCAACTAATAACATCATTACAAAGAACCCAAGAGTCAAGGAGCGGTTTGATCTCCCCTATCTTCTTCACCGTGACCTTGATGATGACTGGCGCTGACACGACGGAGGTCTCGCCCTGTGCAAGTTGATGCCGCTTGATAATGATACATATGATGTTAAGATGCCATCGCTTGAGGGCAAGGATTGGGCGGGCGCAAATGGAGATTGGGTTGTTTACATTGGGTCCAACTGCGAGTGGGAACTTGTGAATGTCTACACTCGTGACCGGGTTCCACTTCCAAAAATCTCAGCAGACTGCCCAGAGGTTGAGCACACCGGTATTGTACGCACATTCAAATACGATCATGGTGATTGTCTTCTACGGAAGATAGCAATTTGTCGAGTTCACAACTGCTCTTGGAATTACAACAACTATCAAGTTGTTGCTATCTTCGACAAGCTTGTTGCTATCCTTTGTGATTCGACTCGATGGACATCGCTCAAAAATCAGTTTCTGTACACGGATGAGTACTGTGATGCAATTCAATACGAGGGCCTTGTGTTTGCTGCCACCACTAGTGGCACTGTTTTTGCATGGCATCCTCATGGTTTCGGTACGTTTATCTTCCACCGTAATTATAATTGTTTCATCCACATGCATAAGGGTTAGCAAGTTTCCCTTTACTAATTAACCTTCTTCTTGTGTTTCCAAGGTCCTGTGAACATCCCACCACCTATACTTGAAAATTTTTATAACCAAGGGGGAGATGACGATGGTGATGATCACGAGCATGAGGAGGAGCAGTGCCCATATACTCTGAGGTGCCTGGCAACTAATTCTGATGGATCACCTCTTCTTGTGTGTATACAGCCCACCGATGATGTTACTGCTAAGGAAGCAGGTGTAGTCTTCCATGGTCGCACTCTCCGGACCTATTCCAACACCCGTTGCATGGTATTTGGGATGGATACTAGTGTGCTAGCGCCAAATCCTTCTCCCTGGTACAGAATTGATAGTCTTGGAGAAAACTCGCTCTTCCTTGGACAAAACTATCCGATGATGGTGAAAGGCGATCCAACTGTTGTTGACAAAACGTTAATAGTTCCATTTATGAGAAGCAACCGTGTCTATACCTCGGACATTTGTGTGGTTCCCTACCCTGGTAGGGATATACACTAGTAGAAAAAGGGTCAAACGTGAAGCACATTAGTGCCGGTTTGATTTTGGCCCGGTACTAATGGTACCATTAGTGCCGGTTCGAACGGATTTGCATTAATGCCGGTTCGTGTTGAACCTTTAGTACCGGTTCGTGGCACGAACCGGTACTAAAGGGGTGGTGGCAGGCTAGCGTCGGGTCGGGGCCCCACGATCACCTTTAGTACCGGTTCGTGGCAGACTCGGAAACGAAGGAGAATAGAACCCGAAAGTTAAGTGTGCTCGGGCTGGAGTAGTGAGAGGGATGGGTGACCGGTCGGGAAGTTAGATGATTTGGAATGAGTGATCCACACTTGAGCAGTTAAGAGAGGTGATTAGAGACTAAATCATCAAATAATTCAGAAAAATTAAAAATAAAAAAAATCCAAAATTTTCAAAAAAAATCAAAAAAAACCTTTAGTACCGGTTGTAACACCAACCGGTACTAAAGGTCCCCCATACCAGGGCGCGAGCTCACGCCACGTGGTGGCACTTTAGCGCCGATTCGTGCCGAACCGGTACTAAGGGGGGGGGCTTTAGTGCCCACCCTTTAGTGCCGGTTATGGAACCGACACTAAAGGCCCTTACGAACCGGCGCTAAAGCTCCGTTTTCTACTAGTGATAGTAGGCCGCTTCAGCCTGGATGATCAGTCCTGCGTTGGTTTCCAGATCGACAATTGATGGCCCGTCCTAGAGAATCACTTGTGGTTCAAAGCAAGCGTTTCCAACGCCGAGGAATGGTTGAGTTGAAGTTCATTTCATTGCTTGTTATTTGTTGTGTGGTGAAAACTTTAGTATTTATAATGTATCCTCGTTGTCGATGTGGGTTGATGACCTGTTGTATGTAATAAAATGATATGCCTGTGATAAACTTACTAAATTTATGAATGGCTTTCGAGTCGCTTCTTTGAGTGAGTGGTGCGACGAGGCAAAAAATATTTCTGAATACATAATTGTACGTGCGTTGCAACAGGTTATCGGATGAGGCCAATCAATAATAGTAGTACACTATTTGTACTAGCTTCACATGCTTCGCGCGTCGGGCGGGTGTTTTTACTGTAGCCATATGTTAACATGTTCACTGTACGTAACCAACACCTCGAATCCTCGATACTAGTACTATATAGTAGGAGTAAGTAGTAGGAGTAGTAGGGTGGCATGGGCCAGAACAAGCATTCACGTCCAGGAGTTCGACACATGCCACCACCACGACATCCATGTGACACCATATTATTTCTTATAGTCCGTGCTAGAGCAATCTCTTCAACCTCGTCGTTTCTCTAACTTCAGCCATTGCGCGGCGGGCGAGGTGGGGGTTTGCCGATAGTCGGTTTCCTTAACCGCGGTCCCACTTGTAAGGCCAACTCCAACGCACGACCCCAAACGCACCTCCGTTTTGCACGAACTCCAACGATAATTTTGACTAGAAAAGCAAGACCAAAGAAAACAAGAACCACAAGAATACATTTTACTACTCATGTAAGTTTGATTAGTGCCTTCTCGGTGCATTAATTGTTGATCTGCGGAGGCTCGATCTTGCGTCTGTGCTAGCTAAAAGTGATAGAACATCTACTAAATTGCGCTCTATCAATATATGGATGTACTCTTCTTCCCAATACAAAAACTTGCATCCATTCTACTCCCTCCGTTGCACAATACATGCCTTCTATTTGTCAAAATGTATATGTATCTAGACATGTCTTAGTACATAGGTACATCCATTTTTGGACAAATGGAAGTCAAGTATTTTGGAACGGAGGGAGTACACAATAATTTTTTTAAGTTAGCACAACTAGTCTAATCTGAGAGCAGAACCGAAGATTTGGTCGGGTTCTTCCTCCTTTTGCCGACACGTGGGACATCCAGCATCCAGGTCGTGTCATGAAAGAAAATAGAGTGGTAGTTGAAGCCACGAGATGTGCATCTTGGGTTAAACTGTAAATAGAATCTTACTACTCTTGAGTAACTCCAAAAGCGGCCACCGAAGATATTTATTGGATTTGTTTTTCATCACCAGCACGTCGAGGTGAAAGATGTGCAGGTTCAGTGGGTCCTCTTGCGTTTTCACTGACATGTTGGGCCACATGTGAGCAAACAGACGATGGGCTCCGCGCGTCCGCTAGCTGGCTGAGAAGAGAGATAGAGGAGGGCTGAGCAAGGACTACAAGAAATTTGTTCTACATACCTCGATATAGGCTCGATATAATGGGGTGGCATGGGCCATAACTAGCATTCACGTCTAGTAGTACGGCACATGCCACCCACACGAGTCCCATCCGATGCCAATTTTCTTGGAGTCCGTGCTACAACCATCTCTTCTCCCTCCTGTTTTCTCAGCCATCACGCGGTGGGCAGGGTGGGGGTTTGCCGATAGTTGGTTTGCTCAACTGCGGTCCCACTTGTAAGTGAAAATGCAACACCGCACGCATTCCCGCTTGAGCGGCGTGCCGGACCAACCGTGTGGGGTGCGACACGAACATGACAGGCTTTTCCTTTTGAACTCGTAATTTGTAAAATTTGGTTCTGCTCCATGGCGCGACCGATAGATAGAAAATAACAATTTTGCCTAGAGTAATGAGAAGTTTGGTTCTGGCGTCGTTCATGCATGGAGTACGTACGAAAATTATGAAGTTGATGCGAAAGGTAAGATAATTACTGTAGTATCATATACTACTACATGGATTTGACGGAAAGATAAAAATACATACGGATCCATCAAAGTTCAACGACATCCTCATGCCCTAGTGCGCCGGGTCACCAACCGACGTGTGAGGAGCAGCGGCGTTGCGGCGAGCTCAACGTGCTTCTGAACAGTGTCGTCCAAGGTTGCCCTGCGCTCCAAGAAGGCCAGCGTCCTATCATCCTCCTCTTGCATGTAGTAGTCCTAGTGGACGATTTGCGCGTAGACGTGGGTGATTATGTCGATGGTGTCTTGCTGCGCCAGGCGCTGCGCGTCGAGCGCGACCTCGAGGTGGACATTCTCCGGCGCGACGGCGGGCAGTCGCAGGGCCACCAGTGTGTCGAAGAGGTTGTTACCATAGTGGCCATTGAGGGTGGCGGGCATTGCAGAGCCTGGGCGCGTCGGCTAGAGGCTTACGTCAAAGTCGTCTGCAAGCTTCTTGACGATGGTGAACTTGTCGAGGAAACCGACGAGGACCTCATCGAACAAGGAGACGAAGCTGTCGTCCAAGCGGCCCCTCGCCCTGGCGGCCTCAAGAAATACTACCTGGAGACGTTTCTCGGTGCCGGGCCGCAGGCCGGCGTCGTGGAACATCTGGCACAGCCGGCTGATGCTCGCGCTCATCGCCTCCATGGGTCTAGCATAGCTTCTAGTCAACTGATCTTGCGATTCGAGTGATCACTCATCCCTTGGTTAGCGTGCGTAGGTGCGTAGGATTTCGTACTACTCCTCGGCCCTCTACTGCACCTGCCTTTGGTTGTATGATAGATGGGCCAGCCACCCCCTGGGGTCACGTGTCATTCACCCAAAGGCAGTTGTCGTAAGTCAATGAAGCTGCGCCCTCCTCTGTGCCGGTGCAGTATAGTCATCTCACCGGACCTCTAGTTGGGGCCAAACGAGAGAAGTTTGATGTTTACTGGTCTATTGGTCCCCTTTGCATTTTGCGCCAAGTTTTGACCTTTGATTTAACTAATAAAATGTTAATGCATGTAAACAAAAATGTTGTGTAAGTCACCTTACGAAAACCAAATAATCCCAAAAATACTTAGGCACGGTGCATTAATTCCCTCCTTGTTTCTTATTTCGTGACATATCAACCAATGAGAGATGTCGACCATGCATGCTTTCAATGACTTGAGACTACCAAACATGACATGCAGTGTTTAGTTCATTGCATGTAATCCTATTAGCACTCTAGTTAGGAGTAGCAAAAAAACATTAAGTTCTCTCGCCGATAGGAATAAAACACCATGTATTTATTTACGGAGGGAGTAGTACATTTTTGGTGACATGCATTACTAGATATTGCTAGTCAAATACTAAAATCCAGATGGACGTGGTAGTATTCCTAAATCCAGACGATGGTGCTACTAGTACTAGTAGTAGTACTACCAATGTAGTACTCCGTAGTAGGAGTACTAGCACTGTACTACCCATTGGTCAAATTATTACGTGCTGCTCCTCACAGTGAAGTGACAAGACCCTGCGCCGGAGATGACACCTGAGTATAGGCGCCGTGTTCGGCATACCATAGTCAGCCTCACCGTCTGCAGTCACTATCATCATGGCTGTAGAGCTAGCCTGCTTACAACTAACCCTGTTCGACATAATTTCCCGTGCGTAGATGCCCGTGCATTGCACGGAACACCAAGATTGGGGGTGGACGGCTCTGGCAGCGGCCATCACGCCAAATTTTTCCATGGCCTTCTACTCCTAGATGTGGTGGGGAGGAGATGAGGCTGATTGTGAGAGACAAGGAGTTGTTTGTAAATAGGGAACAAGTGTGGGCATCTTTTTGCAAAAATGGAGAAGCTTGGTTTGTATGCATCAGATCTAGATCCGACGGCTATTGGTGAAAGATGGGAGGCACAACATCATCACCAACTCAGGACCTGTTTGATTCACAGGATTTTGAAAACACAGGAATAGGACACGGCAGTATTACAAGTTTCAAACTGATATTACAAATGTTAGGAGTAATGCTGCACCTACGAAGAGGGATTTACTAGGAAGTTTACGTAAGAACTTTCGTTACTTTAGGTGGATGCAGCATTATCGTACAAACTAAAATCCACCGCCCTAACAAGTCACTAATTGGCAAAAAAAAATCGAGTCTCTGGCCACTTGATGTTTCAAAAACAAATTCAGCTTCTGCGGAGACTTTGTCATTTAGGCTTAGACGCTTGCGGTGATCAGCACGCCATTCATTGTTGCACCAGAGAACGCCAAACCTCATTACCTTGAGCACACTTGCCTCCAGAACAAAGAACCTGGCCAATTTAATCTCAGATGTGCTGCCTCGGTAGTCGATCAAATCAATTTCTGTAAGATGGAGATCAAGGCATTCAATGAGATTGTTATAGTGCAGCACATTTTTCACTTTCGGGTCTTTTATTATCTGCAAAAGAAGAGAACATATTAGAGCAGCTGGCTGCATAAGATTGCCATGTCATCAAGAGGTACCAATATAATTCGCTCATACGATAGGGTTCGCTGGCTAGTGATATTTTTTCACTCTCTCTCTCTCTCTCCCTCTCTCTCTTTCTGTTTCCTCTCATTTAACTAGGAGCACGTGAAGAGCTTGGGCATTTGTTGCCTTCCACTATGTGGCCGATGCCATATTTCGCAAAAGTATGCCACATAACACGCATCGATGTCAAATCAAAAGATTTCGGCACCGCTCTCATGATGTGAGAGAGTTGGCACCGCTGTGCACACAGACCCACATGTATAAACAAATCAATCAAACCAACCACAACAGTCTCTCACTCTCCCAAACAAGTGTTTTTTATTGCCTCAGTCCTCTCTCTCTCTCTCTCCCATGCAGTGTTTTTTCATTGCGTGAGTTAATTTGGCACCGGAGCAAAGTAGGTGATCCAGATTGGGACACTAGGTGAGCAATGGAGGGGCATCGATGCCAAATGCATCACAAGTAAATTTGGCACATGTTTTGGCCTACATAGCCCACTTTTGTAATACTACCTCGTATTTAGTATAAAATTTTGACCATAGATTTACCTAAGAAAATGCCAATGCATGTCACTAAAAATTACACCATTTGAAATCATGTTCAAATACGAATCCAACGATATAGTTCTTAGTGACATGCATTAACATTTTGTCAGTTAAATCTATGGTCAAATTTTGATACTACAAAATTGGAAGAGTAAACTAGGAGACTTTGGCAGACGAGTACACCAATGCTGTCAATTTTGGCGCGTCAATGACCCTGATTTTTGTTGGACCTTCTAGATCCGATACAAGCAATCTCCCAAGGAAAGGCGCATTCTCAATGACCATAACGTGGAACAGCTGGAGTGATATCTTCCCAATTGATGTCTTGTTGCGGGGCCATCAAGACACATAAATCCATCGGAGATTCGTCGAGGCGATGTGGAGGCTAATGAACCCGTGGATCTGCTCAAGACGAAGGTACTCGAGCGCAGTACAGCTGCGGACCAGGTGCTCCATAGCCTTCTTCAAGATGACAACGTCGAAGAGGTTGAGCTGCTTGAGTTGAGGGAGAAGAAGAGCGGGTGTGACATTAATCTGGGGAAGATAGCAGGAGCTGAAGCTGGCGCGGCTTAGCAGTGGCGTGAGGCGGAGCGTGGACGGCGGTAGAGAGCGACATCGTCCAGCTTCAAAGCTGAGCTCCTCGAGCTGATCTAGGGCGGGGGATAAGAACCACTCGTCGAACTTGGGTTGGACCTTGCAGTTGGTACTGAACATGCGGATGTCAAGGTGTTTGGCTGGCCCAGGGTGCGATGAAAGGATCTTCGAGACTGCGGCCATGCGTTTGCAATTCCCGTCGCAGAGGCAGCTATCGATGGTGAGGTTGAGGGGGACGCAGCGCCAGAGGGGGTGCCACCACCGGGAGAGCAGGGCGGTCCGCACGGCAGATTTGGTGGGGAGGAGGCCGATGATGATGAGCAGCATGTCATCGGGGAGGCTGCTGATGAAGTCCAGGCTCGCCAGATGCGGTTTTGGCTCGAGCCGCCTCCGCTTGTTGGATGCCTTGCCGCCCATCTCAACTGGCGGCGACGCCGGTGTACACATGTGCTGGTGTGTGTTGTGTGCTGGGTGTGCGTGAGTGCGTCCTTCTATGCATGCCGCCGCACAGTGGTGAATTGTGCGCGAGTGTGTCCTTCGCGCGCAAGAAGTTTGTCCTCAATGCGCCCTCAATTTACTAGCGTGCGGGGTGCTACCCCGAGTGGTTTCAACTTTGTTTACTTCACCGCATGTCAGATGGGCCTCTAGTTTACTTATTTTCACCCACTGTCACATGGGCCAGCACACGAAGATACATAACACGAGCTGACAAGGCAGCATGTGGATTGGTTGACCGGTCAACTAAACAATATACGGAACTATATGCTGACACAATGAGCGTATAATCCGTCGGTATAGAGAGTCCGAGTGAGAGGGGAGGCTCGTGATAGATAGCAGAAAGAGAGAGAGAGAGAAAGAGCTACTCTCCCTCCATTCAATAATGTAGTTCCAACATTTTTTTAAGACAAACTTTTGAAACTTTGACCAAGTTTATAAAGAAATTACTTATATCTACAATACCAAAGATAAATGATAGTATGAAGTAAGTACATGTTGTGATGAATCTAATGATCATTCCAGATGTAAATGTTTTTCTCCACATATACCTGGTCAAACGTTTCTGAGGTTTGACTTTTCAAAACATCCATATGCTTATGGACGTGACAGAGTCCCTAACAAGAGAGAGAGAGAGAGAGAGAGAGAGAGAGAGAGAGTGAAAAAAGTGTGTGTGCATGTGTGAAAGAGACATGGACAACACACGATAAAAGTAGAGAAAAAGCGTGTGTGTCTTATGCAAACATATCACACATGCATCTTCGACAACGGAGGCAAGGTGAGGAGATAGTGTGTGGTTGTTTGGAACCGAGAGAGCAAGACCCCTAGCACGTGGCCAAGAGGGGTCTGACAAACAAGGGAGAGAGGTCGAGAGAGACGTACGGAGAAAATGCAGACATGGGGAGGAGAGAGTGTATGTTTGTCATAGAGAGATCCCCTGGAGATCGTGATGGGACTACATGGGTGGGAGATCGAGTGACAAGGTGTGTGCGCGATAGAAGATGCCCCGAGAGATATTGAGATAGACGTATGGATGGAAGGAGACAATACGTGTGTTCCTATTGGCTAGTAAGAGATAATCATACTTAGGAGGGGGGGAGTGCTTGCGCCTATGATGGATTGAGGGATTATGGTACTTAGGGGGGGTGCGTGTCACATGGAGAGAGAACAAGGGTGGAGAGTGTTGGATGGGTCCATATGTATAGCACGAGCGAGACATGTGTATGTGTGAACCAGGGAGATATAAGGCCAGTTTGGCTTGCGTCCTGAGCATCTTTTGCCTGGCCTGGGGTTGTGGCTGGATTTCATGCACGCTTGTTTGGTTGCTACCTGGCCTGGGTTCCCTTGCACTTTAATTAGCCTGGCTGAACTCCAGACACTCCAAGTAGCCTGGCCCAGGCGACCGATTTCGAACGCCTGGTCGTTCCTGGTCGTGTGGCCACGAGGCTAACAGCAGCATGGATGGATATTAGCATTAAATAATTGATGCATGGATTGATTGATGGGACGTTGATGCTTTGCCTGGCCCAGGCATGAACCAAACGCTTCAGCACCACACAAGCCTGGCCAGGCAGAAATATTTTACATCTCATGTCCACACCAGGCAGTACCAGCCATCAAGGCATGAGGGTCAGGTCATGAACCAAACTGACCAATAAAGTTTGAGAGAGATTGAGGAGCCCCGATAAGGCTGAGTGGTGCGTCACATAGCTGAGAGGGGGAAAGAGATATTCCATCCGCTCGATAATGCAGTGCATGTAAATTTTTTAGAAGTCAAACTTTGGAAACTTTGATCAGGTTTACGCAAATGTTATTTATATCTACAATACCAAAAATACATCATACAAAACTACATCTCATGGTGAATCTAATGGTATATGTTTGCCGTACTAGATGTAATTCTTTTTCTCCACGTACATGGTCAAACTTTGTGATGTTTGACTTTTCAATAAATCTATATGCTATGGACCGAGGAGAGTGCCTCAGTCGAGACAGATCAAGTGCGTGTGAAGGAGAATGAGTAAGTGTGCAAAAAGAGTATGTGTGTGAAAGAGAAAGTGACAACAAATGATAAATTAGAGAGAGTGTGTGTTTTTTCGTTTCTTATGCGAACATATCACGCATGCATCTCCGAGATGGAAAAGCGAGGCGAGGAGATACACGAAGATAGCTAGTGTGTGATTGTTTGCAACGGAGAGAGACACCCCTGTAGCACATGTCCAATAGAGGTGTGGCCAACAAGGAACAAAGGTCGAGAGGGACTCATGGATGGCATGGACTCATGGGGAGGGAGAGAGGGTGTGTTTGTGATAGAGAGATCCCATCGAGATCGTGAGGGGACTATATGGATGGGAGATCGAGGGAGTGCGTGCGTGATAGAAAGATGCCCGAGAGAAATCGAGATAGACCATGCACATGTTTGTGATGGAGACTAAGATTAGCTAGTCATATACATATAGGGGGGACTTCGTGTGCCTACAATTGAGTGAGAGACCATCATACTTGGCTAGCTGGGCATGAGATTGCGTGTGTGCGCGTGTGAGATGGAGAGAGAACGAGGGGGAGAGATAGAGTTTTAGATGGGCCTATCGAGTGCGAGTGAGATATGCATGTGTATGTGTGACCCATGTGGATGGAGAGTTTGAGAGAGGGGGGGAAGAGCTCCGAGACGACATAGTGGCGCGTGAGAGAGTTACAGGCAAAGAGCCAAGGAATCTGTGTGCGTACGATGAGTGCACCCAAGATATCTAGCTTGGACTAGCTAGAGTATCATACATAGTGTGCGAGAGAGACCTATAGATGGTGTATATATGCATGCGAACTACAAAGACCCCCCCCACACACACACACAAAGAGAGAGAGATGGAGAGAAAGGGAGAGGGATGAACAAGGTTTTTGTGTCGGATGCATGCGATAGAATTGAAGATTGTCGGCGAGAGAGAGAGAGAAAGAGATAGAGAGAGAGAGAGAGAGAGAGAGAGAGAGAACAGGAGTCCGGGAGAGGGGGAGGTCGCGTTTTATGCATCAAAGGCTGATATAAACCATGTTTCGATATAAACTTGCATTCAAATATTTAAATTGGAGAACATGTTGTCTGCAATCCACACATGAACGGATATATGCGTATATCAAAGAAGTTCATTAATTTCACTTTCAACATGTTCATGGAGTACTATAATACTGTACAACATGCTACTCGGTTGAGGTGTTCAATTTTGGATTTAGTTCACTATTTTGACCTACTGAATGAGCTATTTCATTTAATCGAGATATTTCATTTTGGGTTTGATTCGCGTTTTTGAGTGGGTCAACTATTTGTCATATAGTAAATCGCTAGCAACGAGCATGTAAAAACACATTACTCCCGAGCATCATCTCTCCATCTAAAAAAGAAGTGGCAAGCTAATATTTCAAAATTTGATCCGAATCGACTTGGTAAGGTAGACGTGGATGCTCGTTCTCCCAAAATTTGAACGAACCGTTAAACATCCTCTCTGCTCGGTGGAATTCACCCGAGCAAATAAATGGGAGACGCGAAATTACCGTCCTATGTGGGACACACATCAATTGGCCCGTTGTACATCGAGGGTAGGTTCGTAATTTCATCCAAGCACGCCTTCTCCTCGGCCAAAATGACATGCGCCGAATAATTCATAAACCATGGTCGGCAAAACACGCTCTCCTCGCCCGAAATAGCTCGCGCCCACTATTTCAAAACACGCTCTCCTCGCCCGAAATCGCTCGCGCCCACTATAGTTCAAAACACGCCCTCCTCGCCTGAAATCGCTCCCGCCCAGAGAAGCAAAGTTACTCTACTATCCCCGACCCTCAGTACACAGACCAAAGCCGAGAAGCCTATAGGCAAGGGTAGAACTGTAACTCCCCCTCACATTTCAGACAAATGCGTCCGTAATACATGGTTCCACTCCCCTCCCAATTTCCCCCGCCCACCCCCATTCATACCTCGTGGGCGCCAAATCACCTTCTCCCCGGGAAGCTCCCTTCTCCCGAGCCGCGAAACCTCAGCCCCACCTCCATGTCGCCCCCACCGCACCAATTTCACAGCCCCCCTCCTCCCTAATGCTGGAGACGTTGTCCATTTGCCGTCGTGCACTGGGTCGTGTGCCTCTTATTCCGTGCTGCTGGTGTTGCCTCGACGACGGCCGCGTGAACCATACCAGAGCCGGTTCACCCCTGCTGTTATTCACGGTGCCGGAGCGGCTCCAACTTCAGATCCGTCCAGAGTCCTGGCGCTGCTTTGGCGTAGCCATCGACCGTCGTGACATCGCTCTTTCCCTGCCGCCGGTCACCACCGCAACCGCGCCGGCCTCACCGACTCGGCAGCTGGACCTGCCTACTTCACCATGCCGCCAGATAGGTCGCAGCCTCATCTCAAATCACTTTATTTAGGCGTCAGTTGTCTGAATTTTTATCCTGGGCCAATCAATTTGCAACGGGAAGCAACACCCCTCGAGGCGGCGGAGCTCCTAGGCTGCCAGTTGGCTGGTGTCTAACATAAGGGTGTGGGGCCGCAAGTTCGCCACGGAAGCACCGCTTAGATGGCTATATTTTAGAGTTGTGTGGGTTGAAGGTACTGCCGCCGCCGGATCTGGATGATGGGGAGTCTTTGTGGGTTGGCCCGGGGGTGGCGCAACCACGGCAGTGCGGTGCGGCGGGGAGCTGGGTTTTGGCCGGGGCCACGGACGGCGGAGGCAGGCTGCTCTGCCGTTGGTCGCTGGCTCTTCGGGGAAGATTCCGAATAGTGTCAGTCAGGAGGCATAAGACGGCCAGCCATCCGGCGTAGACTTGTCAGTACCAAAATAAAATAAAATCCTGTGACCCCAATTTAGTCTTCAGTCAACAGACGTGTGACCACTCTTGTACCTTGTTGTTGATCTCTTAGTGTATTTCTTCAGATCAAAGAGATATGTCATTCTTAACATTATGCGTTATCTGCATCTTCAGACACACTGTCTTCCGACTCACCGCAGCTGCTCCAACAAGGGAAGCATACACCAGAAGGGAGCTATAGTCCCCACTCAACAGTTCACTGCATCGAATGAGCGTGCCCGACATGCACAACCACAACAACTGCAGGGCCATCGACAAGTCAGCACATGATGCTCACTCCTATGGATGGCAGACAGATAGGTTGTACCCTCATCTTACTTGTGTGCAACATTTATGGCTTTGTTATTCATCTAAGCATGGAAAATAGATCATCACATTTCATTGTATATTCATGTTGATCTCTTACGGGTCTTGTTCAGGAGTTAACGCTGTTCCATAGTTCAGCTAAGATACTTGTTCTTTAGGTAACACTGTTCCATAGTTATCGTCCATCAGCCAATGCTATCCCACAGGCTGGTGATTATAGTATTATACCACTTCTAGTATTTCTTATGTTCTTCTTTAATACTTTTGTGTGCCATCTAGTTAATCTCGAGTACAAATGATACATATTCTGTAGCTTTCATCAGTGGTCTCCCTTTAGTTTATGAGACCTGTCGCTGCTAGTTAACCCCAGTCCTACTATTTATGTCATCTCCTACAGGCACTCATTACATAAATCTAACTACTAGTTGTCTTCCATGCATGTCAGATATAATTGCACACACTGATATATCCACAAGAACCTCACGGAGCAATGTAAAGGCCAATAAACTTGATGTCAATGATACCCAATATGATGGAACATGTAAAGGCAGTTCTTTAGAAGACTTGCAGAAAGATGATGAATCCTCTTCACCCCACAAGGTCCTTGCTCTAACTTGGCCTGTGATATGGGTACAACATGCATATAATGTCCTGGAGTGTATCTATTCTGTTACAATGCCATGTGCTTAGCATGCTGATCATGCATGTAAATATGTCATGCCTTCCTGTTTTTCCGTACCTATTCCATTCATGATAACATGTTTTCAAATTCAAGTACTGTCATGTAACGCCCTCGATGTGGCTATATCTCCCACGTGTCGAAGCATGACTTAGAGGCATAACCGCATTGAAAGCAATGTTGCAAGTGAGGTAATCTTCACACAACCCATGTAATACATAAGGGAAAGAGATACATAGTTGGCTTACAATCGCCACTTCACACAATACATGAATAAATCATTACATCACCCAGATACAATCAAGGTCCGACTACGGAACCAAAATAAAAGAAGACTACCCCAAATGCTACACAGATCCCCGACCGTCCCAACTGGGCTCCACTACTGATCAACTGGAAACGAAAACAACATAATGAACACAATCTTCATCTAGATCCTCCTTGAGCTCGGTTGCATCACCTGCATGGTATCACTGGCACCTGCAAGCTGGTTTTGGAAGTATCTATGAGTCACGGGGACTCAGCAATCTCACACCCTCGTGATCAAGACTATTTAAGCTTATAGGTAGGGTGAAAGGTATGAGGTGGAGCTGCAGCAAGCGACTAGCATATTTGGTGGCTAGCCATATGCAAATTAGAGCGAGAAGAGAAGGCAACAGCACGGTCGAACAACTATGATCAAGAAGTGATCCTAGAACAACCTACGTCAAGCATAACTCCAACACCGTGTTCACTTCCCGGACTCCACCGAGAAAAGACCATCACGGTAACACACGCGGTTGATGTATTTTAATTAAGGTCAACTTCAGGTTTTCTACAACCGGACATTAACAAATTCCCATCTGCCCATAACCGCGGGCACGGCTTTCGAAAGTTCATATCCCTGTAGGGCTGTCCCAACTTATCCCATCACAAGCTCTCATGGTCAACGAAGGATATTCCTTCTCCCAAGACAATCCGATCAGACTCGGCATCCCGGTTACAAGACATCCTCGACAATGGTAAAACAAGTCCAACAACACCGCCTGAATGTGCCGACAAATCCCGATAGGAGCTGCACATATCTCGTTCTCAGGGCACACTCAGATTGTCCAAACTTTCGGTAGGCCAGCCCAGAGTTGCCCCTGGTGGCCACCGGCGGCTGACAGGTTGGACCAACACTCAGAGGAGCACTGGCCCGGGGGGGTTAAAATAATGATAACCCTCGGGAGCGCGACTCCCAAGGGAAAAGAAAAGGCTAGGTGGTGAATGGTAAAACCACTGTTGGGCATTGCTGGAGGAGTTTTATTCACGGTGAACTGTCAAGGGGTTCCCATTATAACCCAACCATGTAAGGAACGCAAAATCCGGGAACATAACACCGATATGACGGAAACTAGGGCGGCAAGAGTGGAACAAAACACCAGGCATAGGGTCGAGCCTTCCACCCTTTACCAAGTATATAGATGAATTAATTAAATAATAGATATTATGATACCCCAACAAAAATATCCATGTTCCAAACATGGAACAAGCTCCAATCTTCACCTGCAACTAACAACGCTATAAGAGGGGCTGAGCAAAGCGGTAACATAGCCAAACAATGGTTTGCTAGGAAAAGGTGGGTTAGAGGCTTGCCTTACAATATGGGAGGCATGATAAGAAAGTGGTAGGTATTGCTGCATAGGCATAGCAAAAGAGCGAGCAACTAGCAAGCAAAGGTAGAAGTGATTTCGGCGGTATGATCATCTTGCCTGAAATCCCGCAAAGAAGAAGAACAAGTCCATGAAGAAGACAAACGGACGTATTCGAACGGGTTCTCACAAATGCGACATTATCGGAACCAACCCAAAGGAGCAACACCGGAAAGAAGGACACAACATAGTAAACAACCAACACATGAACATGGTACGATATGCGGGATGCGGTATGTGATGCATATGCATGATTTGGAAAGGAATGATTGAACCTGGCCTCAACTTGGAAATCCAAGAGTGCCACTGGAAAGGTGAGTTGATTTCAGTTGAAATCGATATAAAGATCACCGGAATCGGATGCACGGTTTGGAAATGGCAAGCAAAACAAATATGGCACCGGTCTGCAATAAACAACAAGTAGCCTTCTAAATGTATCAAGATAAATAAGCTACTGCACTGAAACATGGCAACAAAATACATGGCAGGGATGCACTCATGATGCTTGACAAAAGATGAACATTGAGCTACGGCTAATTCACTCAATAACAGGTTCAAACAAGCATGTCAAAAGTGCAAAAGATAACAAGTTACAGACTTAGCGAAAATAACAAGTCAGGAACTTATCATCAAGAAGCAATGTTTAGAGCATGATAACTACATGCTACAGGAAGATATCATGGCAACACAAGGCATGGCATGAAGCTACTCTAAGCATATAACAAAAGTCCCTTAGTGACCTTGAGCCAAAATGGATCAGAAAATACAATTGCAAGCATGTGAACATAGCAAAAACATAAACAGATTCAGACTTAGTGAAAAACTGGAGCATGCAAAACAGTTTAACAAGTAGGCATGTTTATGAGCTCGATGCACTCACTACAAAATATGGCATCACAAACTAAGCATACACCCATAAAGAAGACATGGCATAGAAGCTAGGCATGGCAAGAACAACAACATAGCATGCACGGATCAATAGCAACAACCTCGGCAAAATCGCTAAACATGTTAACAATCTGCCAGGAACAATTTATAGCAAAAGTAGAGCTCGACTGACTCAAGCTAGGGTGCTCCATAATTGCAAACAAAGACAGGGATGGATAGAGCACCAAAATATTAACAAAACATCCTTACTGATCATCCTCAAAAGAGGCACGGATTACTAGGAAACAACATGAACATATGGCATAAAAATTACAGCAGGACAAGGACTTTGTGAAATTCTAAGTCCCTGAAATCAGCATCATCGAGTAAGCTACTTTGCATGCTTGTGCTAGTCACCACAAAGATCACAAAAATACATGGCATACACCCCTGTAAAGATGGCATGACATACATCAAAACACATGTAGAGCTCAGGATCATAGCATGCACACATTAATCATGGAAAAATGACAAAAATGTATTTGCTGAAACAGATCTGACATAATCATCACATAACCCTCTTCCAACAGCATTTCGGGCGTCAAGATGAGCTCAAATGAAAATGATGCAATGAGATGAAATGATGTACTCGTTGATACGAACATTTTCATATGCTGCACGCGCGAATCGGAGCTACGATGAGGAAGTTATGCTAGGTCAAACCAGTGCACATAAGATGAAAATTCTGGGACTTAGTGAAAAACTACCAGCGCGAAACTGGGTCCAGGTCGGGGGTAGCTCGTTCTCTGCTACAGAATGGCGCCGGCGGAAGTCAACAGCGATGGCGTGGAGGCGTGGAACTCCGGCGAGCGTCGGGAAGGCCATGAATGGGTAGATCGGGCGCGGGGCAACCCATTCCCGGCGAAGGGGCGGCTTGGGGCGGCGCGAGCGCCTAGATCGGGGCGGCCATGGTGTTCGTGCGAGGTTCATGGAGAGAGAGCTCGTGAGGGAGAGAGAGCAGAGAAGAAATGGGCAGGGCGGTGCGCTGATGACCTGTCGAGGCGGCGGCGCGAAGCTCCGGTGGTGGCGACTCCGGCGATGGCCGGTTTCTGACGAGGCGCGCGGACGGGCGAGGAGGCGACGAGCGGCCAGGCAGCGGCGCGGGATCTGGGCCCGCGCGGGCCCACGATGGGCTCCGCGGTCCGGCGGCGCGGGGACGGCGGCGGAGGACAGGTGGCGCGACGCGATTCGTTGCGGCGGGCGGTTGGACGTGTCCGGCCGCCGTGCGGACATGTCCGGCGGCGCGTGAAGGAGGAGGTTAGGGGTAGCACTGCGAATTTCGGGAGGGGAGCACTTATATGTAGGTAGAGGGAACTAGGAGTGTCCAAATTGAGCATGGTTTTCGGCCACGCGATCGTGATCGAACGACCGAGATGATGAAGGAGGTTTAGGTGGGTTTTGGGCCACTTTGGAGGGGTGTTGGACTGCAACACACGCGAGGCCTTTTCGGTCCCTCGGTTAACCGTTGGAGTATCAAACAAAGTCCAAATGGCATGAAACTTGACAGGCGGTCTACCTGTAGTAAACCAAGGCCGCATGACAAGTCTCGGTCCAATCCGGAAATGTTTAACACCCGCACACGAAAAGAGGTAGAAAGGGACATCGGGTGACATAGGAGCACCGGAATGCAAAATGGACAACGGGGAAAATGCTCGGATGCATGAAACGAACATGTATGCAAATGAAAGGCACATGATGACATGATATGGAATGCATGACACGCAAGCAAATGACAAGGCAACAACAGTGAATAACTGGAAGACACCTGGCACATCGGTCTTGGGGTGTTACAACACTCCACCACTACGAGAGGATCTCGTCCCGAGATCTAGAATGGCACCGGAGGGAAAACAGAAGAAAAAGAGAAGAGGTAAAACTAAGTTGCTTCTTTGACAAACGAGTAAAACCAAAGAACCTTGAAAAGGTTAAGCCACTTCGAGAAAAGAATACAAAGAAGATGAACAAGGTGAGATACTCCGTTGGAAAGAGGAACGAAGAAGAACAAATTCGGACAACACTCCGGTTAGAACAAGGTAGAGACGAAATAAAGATGATATAATTTGGGCAGCACTCCGTCTGAGAAGGAAGGCAAAACTTGATAGAATGGGGAGAATTTGATAAGAGGGAACGACACTCCGGTTAAACGGATAATCAAGGAAAGAACATGATCTTGACAAAATAAGAAGATGGATGGAAAGAGCAACATCACAATGCCTCCGGAAGAAAAGAGAGAATGAAATGGAATGAACGGAGGAGAAAAAACATTATCTTTTATCTCGAATGAGCTTGAAAGCATCTTATGAGAAGGGTCGAACGTAATTGTTGGAAAACCAACAACGAAAAGAGTAAGCTTGTAGTGGGCTTATGGAGAATATCTCAAAATTATGAGGTGAAATTCTGCCACTAACGGAAATGATACATTGGATTGACATCAACAAGGAGATGAGACGCTTATATCACCAGAAGGATAAATGAAGAAATTGGGTCATATATAAGCACCATAAATAGCAACAATCCTTAGGGAAGGCTTTAGGTGAAACATGACACAAGATAACTCCAATGAAGAGGTTGATGGATTTAAAATACCTCATTCTTAACAACATGTGAATCATGAAACATGAACTCAAATTATCAAGAATCACATAATACCACCCCGAATGATACGGAAGAAAGAATTGCACTCCATATTGCAAGATGAAGGATACTTGAGCTCCTTTGAAAAGAATCTTGATGAACACTTCGAGAAAGATTTAAGTCCTTGATGAACCAATCATGTAGAACCTCCATGAAGAACTCCGGTAACAAAAAGGACGATCAAACGGAAGAAAGAGAGGTTGAAAACACAAGGTGAAGCCTTGCGATGATTTAGATGAATCTCCATGGTGATATAATTGAAAAAGGTTGGAACTCTGGGAAAAGAGAAGATGAAGAAAAGAAACTGAGAATTTGATGAGCCTCCGGAATAGGGAATTGAGTTCCCTCGATGAAACAAGAATAAGAATTACATTATGCGTATCCTTCACCAATTAAATTGATGACAAGCAACGGATTTGGCATACTACTTATTCTTCTTGAAAGCATTAAGATATATATAGCGCAAAACTAGAGAAAAAACTTCAACGAACCACCGTTCGGATTGAAACAACGAATAAATCGATATGATACCAAGAGGAAAGGAATCTTGAATGAACCACTATAAGAATTGAAGTCGATCAAAAGAAAAAATTGAAGCACCGGGAAGAATTAACAATTGAATGAAGATGTTTGAGAGAATTTAGATACACGTGAAACAAAGAGATCCTGAGCTGGGAAGAGAATACTTGGATGATGCACCGGTAAGATTTGGAGAAAGTGAGCTGAAAGCTGAAATGAATGATTCTGAGATGATGAGCTCCGGAGAATCAAAGTGAAAAAGACTCCCGAATTACTCCGGATGGGTGAAAAAGAATTCTCACAATCGAATACAATTATGAGAGGATGGCAACAAGCTGGAATCACGAATCTTGAAGAGAATGGAGCAAGATTGAGAGAAAAAATCTTCTTCGGTCTTCAAATGCAGAGAATGATGATGAGAAATACCACCATGATTTGTTGAGGTACTCCGGAATGAAAATTAGAAAGGTTGAACCAACGATGAAAGAATTTGAAAGATCTTGGAGAAAGACATATGACTGATGACAATTCATTCTTACGTCAAGCTTTAGAAGATTTGAGAATATCTCCGGGAGAATAAGAAGAGTCAGGTAAGATCCTGGAAATAGACCTGTGGGTTAGGGCCCACTCAAAAGATACACTGTAGAACGATTTAAAAGGAAGATTGCGCCGGTTGAAATAAATGGCTTAAATGAGATAACATCCTCGAAAGAGCTTGAGCGAATGAAGGGTGGAAACACGAATCTTCGAGATATCCTCAGCACTCCGGAACAATTGAATAGCGAGAAGTGGATAGTTGAGAGATGCACCAGCATGAGAAAGCATTTGAAACGAGGAAAGGAATACGATCGACACTGAAAGCTTGAGCTGGATCCACCGGAGAAGAAAAGAATGAAGAATGATGAACTTGAAGCTCCGTTAGAATCTTCATGAGAATCACCGGATAAGAACATTGATGGAAAGAGAGGAGAGACTTCACAACAATAAAGTGGATAGTAGATTAAGAGATCTGAGTCCTTGAAGAAACAAAAGGGAGGGAGGGCGGGAAAACAAAGATAATTTTGAATGGATGAAACGAACACCGTCGCAAAGAAGCTGATAATTGCTCTTGCTGATGTAGAAATGATCGGATCCACTTGACGAGAAGCGCGTTGGTTGAAAAGAAATTGAGATGACAAACTCGATGATCAAAAAGGATTTGTATTCACATCGGAGTATGAGAACACCGTTTGGGGAAGGTATGGAATCAACACTTCACATTGAAGCAACTCGAATACCACAACTCAAAACAAAACAAAGGATTGGCTTGCAGAATAAGCCAGAACAAACATATGATAGAGATTTCGTCCGAAGTTTTCATGGTGGGGCCTACACGGGCTCGATCGTACAACACCATCATGTACAAGGCAGTGCACATGACATACGAAACGTCCCCGAGTCAGCATAGCCAAGGACTCTTTAAGACACAACGAGACCACTGTAAAACCAACCGTGGATAGGCGGACCACTAGACGTCGAACCCCAATTTCATATCATACATCTGTCGGAAAGATATCCTAAGAGCTACTTGAATTCCCACTTATAAACTCCCGAAATTTTCCGGTTATACAATCAGGTGTTGGGGATATAGGGAAGCATAATATCTCACCAAAAACTAACAAATCCTACATCCAGTTGTATCCATCCTTCAACACATAACCAAGAAACCTTCGGAAATCGTTTACCTGAACCTTCGAAAAGCATCCGTTATACGAGTTATGGCAATACTCCCGAACTCCCGCCCCAGTACTGGGTGGCGTCGAGGTTATCTCACCAACAACTGCATAAAAGAGATTTTCGATGTCGGCGAATAAAAAATCAGGTATTCCAGAACTGCAACGATAAAATTGTGACGACAACACCTCGGAGCTCAACTCCCTGGGACACTGCCACAACCCCTAAATGTCAGGAGGAACCAAGAACAATGTTCTCGTCACAAAACCATCGGAACGATTCCAAGATAACCGCGTGATCCTATAATTTTTTAGTGAAATTTGAGAAGAGAAGAGTCAAAACTCTATGTCAGGATGCCTCACCAGAGCGACGAAGGGACTGAGGAGTAAAAACAATCCTACTCTCCGATATATATCAAAACATTTTTCTCTATACTCAACAACGCCGGCGATTCGATCAAGCAGGGGGCTCCTAAGTCGGGAAAGGCTCCGATTACCAACTTGTAACACACTCGATGCGGCTATATCTCCCACGTGTTGAAGCACGACTTAGAGGCATAACCGCATTGAAAGTAATGTTGCAAGTGAGGTAATCTTCACACAACCCATGTAATACATAAGGGAAAGAGATACATAGTTGGCTTACAATCGCCACTTCACACAATACATGAATAAAGCATTACATCACCCAGATACAATCAAGGTCCGACTACGGAAACAACATAACAAACACGATCTTCATCGAGCTCCTCCTTGAGCTCGGTTGCGTCACCTGCACGGTATCATCGGCACCTGCAAGCTGGTTTTGGAAGTATCTGTGAGTCACGGGGACTCAGCAATCACACACCCTCGCGATTAAGACTATTTAAGCTTATAGGTAGGGTAAAAGGTATGAGGTGGAGCTGCAGCAAGCGACTAGCATATTTGGTGGCTAGACATACGCAAATTAGAGCGAGAAGAGACGGCAAAAGCCCGGTCGAACAACTATGATAAAGAAGTGATCCTAGAACAACCTACGTCAAGCATAACTCCAACACCGTGTTCACTTCCCGGACTCCCCCGAGAGAAGACCATCATGGTAACACACGCGGTTGATGTATTTTAATTAAGGTCAACTTCAGGTTTTCTACAACCGGACATTAACAAATTCCCATCTGCCCATAACCGCGGGCACGGCTTTCGAAAGTTCAAATGCCTGCAGGGCTGTCCCAACTTAGCCCATCACAAGCTCTCATGGTAAACGAAGGATATTCCTTTTCCCAAGACAATCCGATCAGACTCGGCATCCCGGTTACAAGACATCCTCGACAATGGTAAAACAAGTCCAGCAACACCGCCCGAATGTGCCGACAAATCCCGATAGGAGCTGCACATATCTCGTTCTCAGGGCACACTCAGATTGTCCAAACTTCTGGTAGGCCAACCCAGAGTTGCGCCTGGTGGCCACCGGCGGCTGATAGGTTGGACCAACACTCAAGGAGCACTGGCCCGGGGGGTTAAAATAATGATGACCCTCGGGAGCACGACTCCCAAGGAAAAAAGAACAGGCTAGGTGGCGAATGGTAAAACCAATGTTGGGCATTGCTGGAGGAGTTTTATTCAAGGCGAACTGTCAAGGGGTTCCCATTATAACCCAACCGTGTAAGGAACGCAAAATCCGGGAACATAACACCTATATGACGGATACTAGGGCGGCAAGAGTGGAACAAAACACCAGGCATAAGGCCGAGCCTTCCACCCTTTACCAAGTATATAGATGCATTAATTAAATAAGAGATATTGTGATATCCCAACAAAAATATCCATGTTCCAAACATGGAACAAGCTCCAATCTTCACCTGCAACTAACAACGCTATAAGATGGGCTGAGCAAAGCGGTAACATAGCGAAACAATGGTTTGCTAGGACAAGGTGGGTTAGAGGCTTGTCTTACAATATGGGAGGCATGATAAGCAAGTGGTAGGTATCGCAGCATAGGCATAACAAAAGAGCGAGTACCTAGCAAGCAAAGATAGAAGTGATTTCGGGGGTATGATCATCTTGCCTGAAATCCCGCAAGGAAGAAGAACGAGTCCATGAAGAAGACAAACGGACGTAGTCGAACGGGTCCTCACAAACGCATTGTTATCGGAACCAACCCGAAGAAGCAACACCGGAAAGAAGCAAACAACATAGTAAACAACCAACACATGAACATGGTATGATATGCGGGATGCGGTATGTGATGCATATGCATAATTTGGAAAGGAATGATTTAACCTGGCCTAAAAATGGAAATCCAATAGTGCCACTAGAAACGTGAGTTGATTTCGGTTGAAATCGATATAAAGATCACCGGAATCGGATGCACGGTTTGGAAATGGCAAGCAAAACAAATATGGCACCGGTCTGCGATAAACAGCAAGTAGCCTTCTAAATGCATCAAGATAAATAAGCTACTACACTCAAACATGGAAACAAAATACATGGCAGGGATCCACTCATGATGCTTGACAAAATATGAACACTGAGCTACGGCTAATTCACTCAATAACAGGTTCAAGCAAGCATGGCAAAAGTGCAAAAGATAACAGCTTACAGACTTAGCGAAGATAACAAGTCAGGAACTTATCATCAAAAAGCAATATTTAGAGCATGATAACTACATGCTACAGGAACATATCATGACAATGCAAGGTACGGCATGAAGCTACTCTAAGCATATAACGAAAGTCCCTTAGTGACCTTGAGCCAAAAGGGATCAGAAAATACAATTGCAAGCATGTGAACATAGCAAAAACATAAACAGATTCAGACTTGGTGAAAAACTGGAGCATGCAAAACAGTTTAACAAGTAGGCATGTTTACGAGCTCGATGCACTCACTACAAAACATGGCATGACAAACTAAGCATACAACCATCAAGAAGACATGGCATTGAAGCTAGACATGGCAAGAACAACAACATAGCATGCACGGATCAATAGCAACAACCTCGGCAAAATAGCTAAACATGTTAACAATCTGCCAGGAACAATTTATAGCAAAAGTAGAGCTCGATTGACTCAAGCTAGGTTGCTCTATAATTTCAAACAAAGACATGGATGGATAGAGCACCAAAATATTAACGAGACATCCTTACTGATCATCCTCAAAATAGGCACGGATCACTAGAGAACAACATGAACATATGGCATAAAAATTACAGAAGGACAAGGACTTAGTGAAATTCGAAGTCCTTGAAATCAGCATCATCGAGTAAGCTACTTTGCATGCTTGTGCTAGTTACCACAAAGATCACAAAAATACGTGGCATACACCCACGTAAAGATGGCATGGCATACATCAAAACACATGTAGAGCTCAGGATCATAGCATGCACACAATAATCATGGCAAAAATGACAACAATGCATTTGCTGAAACAGATCTGACATAATCATCACCTAGCCCTCTTCCAATAGAATTTCGGGCATCAAGATGAGCTCAAATGAAAATGATGCAGTGAGATGAAATGATGTACTCGTCGAGGCGAACATTTCAATATGCTACACGTGTGAATCGGAGCTACGATGAGGAAGTTACGCTAGGTCAAACCAGTGCACATAAGATGAAAATTCTGGGACTTAGTGAAAAACTACCAGCGCGAAACTGGATCCAGGTCGGGGGTAGATCGTTCTCTGCTACAGAATGGCGCCGGCGGAAGTCAACAGCGATGGCGTGGAGGCGTGGAACTCCGGCGAGCGCCTGGAAGGCCGTGAATGTGTAGATCGGGCGCGGGGCAACCCATTCCCGGCGAAGGGGCGGCTTGGGGCGGCGCGAGCGCCTAGATTGGGGCGGCCATGGTGTTCCTGCGAGGTTCATGGAGAGAGCAGAGAAGAAACGGGCAGGGCGGCGCGCTGATGACCTATCGAGGCGGCGGGGAGAAGCTTGGGTGGCGGCCACTCCGGCAATGGCCGATTTCCGACGAGGCGCGTGGACGCGCGAGGAGGCGACGAGCGGCCAGGCGGCGGCGCGGGATCTGGGCCCGCACGGGCCCGTGATGGGATCCACGGGCCCGCGGCGCGGGGACGGCGTCGGAGGACAGGTGGCGTGATGCGATTCGCTGCGGCGGGCAGTTGGACGTGTCCGGCCGCCGTGCGGACCTGTCCGGCGGCGCGTGAAGGAGGAGGTTAGGGGTAGCACCACGAATTTCAGGAGGGGAGCACTTATATATAGGTAGAGGGATCTAGGAGTGTCCAAATTGAGCACAGTTTTCGGCCACGCGATCGTGATCGAACGACCGAGATGATGGAGGAGGTTTAGGTGGGTTTGGGGCCACTTTGGAAGGGTGTTGGGCTGCAACATACGCAAGGCCTTTTCGGTCCCTTGGTTAGCCGTTGTCGTATCAAACGAAGTCCAAATGGCACGAAACTTGACAGGCGTTCTACCAGTAGTAAACCAAGGCTGCATGAGAAGTCTCGGTCAAATCCTTAAATGTTTAACACCCGCACACGAAAAGAGGTAGAAAGGGACACCTAGTGACATAGGAGCGCCGGAATGCAAAACGGACAACGGGGAAAATGCTCGGATGCATGAAACGAACATGTATGCAAAAGAAATGCACATGATGACATGATATGGAATGCATGACACGCAAGCATATGACAAGGCAACAACAACGAATAACTGGAAGACACCTGGCACATCGGTCTCGGGGGGTTACATGTCATTCTACTCTATCGCAATGCCATCCGCTTAATTTGGACATCATGCTTCTGAATATCTTATGCATTGTTATTCATCAGTATGTACTTCATCTGTCTTCCATACCATGTTTTTTACATTGAAGTGATGTTCTAGTGCTCTGTTGCAATGCCATCTTATTTTCTCAATCATACACGTGTATGTTGCCTTAGTTATTTCTGTACGTATTCCGCTAGCATACAGTTTTACATTCAACTAGTGTTTTTTGCTGTGTTGTCCTGTCGTATCCCTAGCTCTTACACCATACTTCCTCCGTCCGAATTACATGTTGCCGAAATGGATAAAAAGGATGTATCTAGAACTGAAATACGCCTAGACCCATCCATTGTTTTCCGGATGGAGGGAATACATGTCAATATGTCATGCCTTTCTATTCTTCAGTACCTATTACATCTCTCTGCTGCCGCATGTTTTTAATTAAAGCACCATTCTTCTATACAAGGCATGCAAGGGGAAGACGACTATGTTAGAATCTGAAGGGTTACAAACAAGGCCTTTAAAAGATCCAAATGCCAGGAGATAATAAACCAACTCCAATTTTTATAAATACTGCTCCAGCACAGAGAAACCCAACTCCTACTGATAATAAGCAGATTCCAGTGGCCAAAGAACTAGTCCGCTCCAGTCCAGCAAAAATATGTCAACTCAATTCTAAGAAGCGTGTGCGTATCCTTGCATCATGAAATTTTATAGCATGCTGATCATATTTTCTACATGTTTCTTACCCATCTCTCTTTTAGAAAATAAGTTTAACAGATAGAAGATTTTCTGCAATGGTATCGTTTATGAGGAAAGATTCTTGCAGGAATTCTCTGTGCTCCAATGTAGATGTAAGTACCTGTCGTATATCACTATATTTTTACATCAGCATGTATTTTGTTAATCGGCGTGAATCCAACCTTTATCTGATCTAAATTTAGTTGTAGCAAAATGTATGATTAAAGGCCACAATGTTGATTTTTGCAAGGAAAACTGCGTGGTAGTTTTGCATCCTGAGCTGCACGAGTGTACTATCTCATATCAATGGGTTTGAATACTTTGGTTCTGTAGTGGGTTTTTCAGTGTTTTTTTACTGCGTTGTCCTGTTGTATCCCTAGCTCTTACATCATACTCCCTTCGTCCGGATTAAATGTCGCAGAAATGGATAAAACTGGATGTATCTAGAACTGAAATATGCCTAGACCCATCCATTTATTTCCGGTTGGAGTGAATACATGTCAATATGTCATACCTTTCTATTCTTCAGTACCTATTCCATCTCTGTTGTAGCATGTTTTATAACTGAATCACCATTCTTCTATATAAGGCATGCAAGGGGAATACGACTATGTTAGAATCTGAAGGGTTACAAACCAGGTCTTTGCAAAAGATCCAAACGCCAGGAGATAATAAACCAACTCCATTTTTCACAGATACTGCTCCAGCACAGAGAACCCCAACTTCCATTGATAATAAGCAGATTCCAGTGTTCAAAGAACTAGTCCGCTCCAGTCCAGTAAAAGAATGTCAACTCCATTCTAAGAAGCGTGTGTGTATCCTCGCATCATGAAATTTTATAGCATTCTGATCATATTTTCTACATGTTTCTTACCCGTCTCTCTTTTAGAAAATAAGGTTAAACAGTACAAGACTTCCTCCATTGGGATCGTATTCGAGGAAAAAATATCTTGTGGGAATTCTCTGTGCTCCAGTGCTGATGTAAGTACCTGTTGTATATCACTATATTTTTACATCAGCATGTATTTTGTTAATCGGCCTGAATCTAACCTTTATCTGATCTAAAATTAGTTGTAGCAAAATGTTAAAGGCGCCAATGTTGATTTTTGTAAGGAAAACTACCTGGTAGTTTTGCGTACTGAGCTGCATGAATGCGCTATCTCATATCACGCACATTACTGAATTGTAGTGCTTCTCTGGTTGCCCATTCATTCATTGTGTCAATGTTGCTTTCGTATTACCTTACCTGGTTGATGATAGATGTGCCATATTGTGTTAATTTGGTGTCGGCTAGTTGCCCAAACGTTCGTTGTGTCAATGTTGCTTTCCTATTATCTGACTTGGCCAATGATAGCAATGCTAGTGTGTTAATTTTGTGCAGGCTGCTGAAGATAAGAAGACAAACTCTGAAAACAGCAAGGCAAACCCATTGTTTCTTTCCAGCAAATCTAGGCCAGGTAATATGGCAATAACTCATGATTAATCTGTTTGGTTCCCGTCCTAATTTATGTTATGATGCACTGGTCAAGACACTCTCCACTATCAATAATACAAGCCTGCCAAAATCGCCATCTGAATCTGTTCAGTATCCTCTATCTCGAATGCTACAGAATAAATGTATGTTTGTGAACCAATTAATGGCTGAAGCAATGATGGAAATGGTGGATGAATCAGAGGTGCATAGTCGTGCGACACAACAACTGATCAATGTTTTCAGAGAGAGTGTGGCAAAGCAACAAGAACTTGCCCACATGCTTATGGGCGTCATCTGTGCTGAGGTTGCAGATTGTGACGTTGTAGATGGTTAGGTTCTTCTCATTTATTTGCACTGGCATCAATCTTTGATTGCCCAGTGGATGTAATTTCCTGTAATATATTATGGATGTGCAACGTTATTCCCTGTATGTCGTACCTTTGCTTGTCGTAATGGGCTCAAATTATCTAATTTGGCCTAAAGACATGAACGAACTTTAGTGGTCCCATTAAGTTAATGGGCCTTTACTAGGCCGAAAGTTAATGGTCGGCCCTCTTACCTCCCGGGTCGTTAACATGCCGACATTGAAGCGGGCAACAGGTGGCCCCAATTTATTTCATGGGCCGTCAACAGTCCGTTACTAAGTTTGGGCTACATATGGCCCAACTATACTATAGGCCTTTAGCAGGCCCAAAGAGACAGCGGGCTTGTATTGGACCATGAAGAGCATGGGCTGCTAAGAGGCCGAAAGTCAGGTTGTATTGTAAATGGCCCAACTGTGTTGTGGGCCTTTAGCAGGCCGAAAGAGAAACTGGGCTGGTATTGGACCATGAAGGGCATGGGCCGTTAAGAGGCCAAAACTAAGGTCCGACTACAAATGGCCCAACTCATTTATGGTCTGTTAACAGGCCGAAAGGCACACAGGGCCGGGAATTGGCCCAACACATAAATGGGTCGCTAAAAGGCCAAAATTCAGGCCCGACTACAATTGGCCCAACTGATTTATGGGTCGTCAACAGGCTGAAAGTGACACCAGGCTAGAAATTGGCCCAACACTTAAATGGGCCGCTAAAAGGCCGAAACTCAGGTCCGACTACAAATGGCCCATAAGATTTATGGGCCGTCAACAGGCTGAAAGACACACCGGGCCGGAAATTAGCCCAACATTTAAATGGGTCGCTAAAAGGCCGAAAGATGTACATCCTGAAAAATTGGCCCATCCATTAAATGGGCCGTTAACAGGCCCAAATCTCATCGGGCCGATATTGAGCCCAAACATATAGCGGACTGTTAACGGGCTCGAACTGACGATGGGCTTCAATGGTGTCAAATGTTTAACGAGCCGAATTGGCACATCTCGTATGGGTTGTGGGCTTAAATGGACCTGACACAAGTAGGCCATATATGGGCCGGCCTGTTAATTTTTACTGGGCCGGCCTTTTTCACAGGAATGGGCCACTGTTGGGCCGTGCCACATGTCGACCTATCATAGGCGCCTCATGTCCAATGAGTGGATGACATCTGTCCCAATGATGAGCCGACACGTGTTTCCTCTAGCCAGTGATGATTTTACACGTGGAAAATCCCCATTGGTCGGGGCTGTTAGCGGGTTATCGGATCCAAAACCCAACCCAATAGCTTAACGGCGTTCCGTTACGGTGGATGCCACGTGTTGGTCACCCTTGACGAAAGTACTTCTATGACGCGTGATTTTTCGTCATGGAAGTGGACACTTCCGTGATGATAATTTTGGTAATGTCATGGAACACTTTGTAACGCCCTCGATGCGGCTATATCTCCCACGTGTCGAAGCACGACTTAGAGGCATAACCGCATTGAAAGCAATGTCGCAAGTGAGGTAATCTTCACACAACCCATGTAATACATAAGGGAAAGAGATACATAGTTGGCTTACAATCGCCACTTCACACAATACATGAGTAAAGCATTACAACATCCAAATACAATCAAGGTCCGACTAGAGAACCAAAATAAAAGAAGAACCCCCAAATGCGACAAGGTCTCCGATCGACCCCAACTGGGCTCCACTACTGATCGACTAGAACAAAACAACACAAAGGACAAGATCTTCATCGAGCTCCTCCTTAAGCTTAGTTGCGTCAACTGCACAGACTCATCGGCACCTGCAAACTGGTTTTGGAAGTATCTGTGAGTCACGGGGACTCAGCAATCTCGCACCCTCGCGATCAAGACTATTTAAGCTTATGGGTAAGGTAAAGGTATGAGGTGGAGCTGCAGCAAGCGACTAGCATATATGGTGGCTAACATACGCAAATGAGAGTGAGAAGAGAAGGCAAAGCACGATCGAGAAACTATGATCAAGAAGTGATCCTAGAACAACCTACGTCAAGCATGACTCCAACACCGTGTTCACTTCCCGGACTCCGCCGGAAAGAGACCATCACGGCTACACATGCGGTTGATGTATTTTAATTAAGGTCAACTTCAGGTTTTCTACAACCGGACATTAACAAATTCCCATCTGCCCATAACTGCGGGCACGGCTTTCGAAAGTTCAAATCCCTGCAGGGGTGTCCCAACTTAGCCCATCACAAGCTCTCATGGTCAACGAAGGATATTCCTTCTAGCGGGAAGACCCGATCAAGCTCGGAATCCCGGTTACAAGACATCCTCGACAAGGGTAACACAAGTCCAGCAACACCGCCCGAATGTGCCGACAAATCCCGATAGGAGCTGCACATATCTCGTTCTCAGGGCACACTCAGATGAGCAGTCCGTACAACTAAAACCAGCCCTTGATTTTCCCCGAGGTGGCGCTGCAAGGGGCTCTAGTTTGGACCAACACTCAGAGGAGCACTGGCCCGGGGGGGTTAAAATAGTGAAGACCCTTGAGTCTGTAGAACCCTAGGGAAAGAAAAGGCTAGGTGGCAAATGGTAAAACCAATGTTGGGCATTGTTGGAGGAGTTTTATTCAAGGCGAACTGTCAAGGGGTTCCCATTATAACCCAACAGCGTAAGGAACACAAAATCCGGGAACATAACACCGATATGACGGAAACTAGGGCGGCAAGAGTGGAACAAAACACCAGGCATAAGGCCGAGCCTGCCACCCTTTACCAAGTATATAGATGCATTAATTAAATAAGATATATTGTGATATCCCAACAAGTAAACATGTTCCAACAAGGGACAACATCTCCATGTTCCAACAAGGAACAAACTTCAATCTTCACCTGCAACTAACAACACTATAAGAGGGGCTGAGCAAAGCGGTAACATAGCCAAACAACGGTTTGCTAGGACAAGGTGGGTAAGAGGCTTGGTTCAACAATATAGGAGGCATGATAAGCAAGTGGTAGGTATAGCAGCATAGGCATAGCAAAAGAGCGAGCATCTAGCAAGCAAAGATAGAAGTGATTTCGAGGGTATGGTCATCTTGCCTGAGATCCCACAAGGAAGAAGAACGAGTCCATGAAGAAGACACACGGACGAAGTCGAACGGATCCTCACAAACGTGACGTTACTGGAACCAACCCGAAGAAGCAAACACCGGAAAGAAGCACACAACATAGTAAACAACCATCACATAAGCATGGCATGATGCGCAAACAAGTATGATGCATGTCCGGTTTAAGTATGCATGGCATGGCAAGGGGCACAAACAAAACTACAAGTTAAGTGGAGCTCAATATGCAACGAGTTGCATATTGATGGAACACCACATCAATTATTTAGTTCTCTCTCGTTTATGTACCCATCAAGATTAAATGTTGTTAGCATGGCAAGAGGGTGAAGCATAAAAAAACTATCTAATCTAGGCAAGTTTAAATGAGGCCGGAACAACAAAACAACAAGTTCGGAAACTCCTCATGTGCATATTTTAGGTTTGGTACTGTTCTGACCTAAACATAATTTTAGAGTTATTAAACATGCAAAGTACTGCCACCATGTTAAACTAGGCATTTTTCCACCCCATTTACATATAAAGTTTATTAAATTCAGAGTTACGGTTATTTAGTTATGAATTAAATCATTTTAGCAAGTTATTTAAGCAAATTTAAACAAACAGCATTTTAAACATTTTAAACATAGATGAAAGTGGCAAATTATTAATCTACACAAAATTCTAAGCAAGTTTCATATATAACTTATTTTAATCCGATGCAAGGTTTGTGAGATATTAAATGCATGTTGTTGGAGGGCTAAACTGTAAACTGCCAACTCTGGATAAATATCTCCAATCGCAACAGAGGGAGAAAAAAACACTATCAGGCCGAATCTGAATACGGCCCAACAGTGTACAGGGGGAAACATTGCTGGGCTGAGGCTCACTATAGGACCTTGGGCCGGCTGGAGAAGAGTCTGGCAGAGACGAAGCTGGGCCGTGCGGGGAAAACGGCGACGCGTTGGCCCAGGCGCTGGCGACGCGGTCAACATGAGCGCGGGACTTGTCGATGTCCTCGCTCTGGGGCGGCTGGGCGCTGACTCGCTGCTCCTCTCGCAGCGAGACGAAGCAGGGGCGCGGCGCTTGGCAAACGGAGCTCCTACTCCGGCGACGAGGTGATGCAGGGGACGGAGGGAGGCGCGGATCGGCGCGAATCCGGGCGGTGGAGGTACAGGAAGGGTGAGGTCGATCTGATCCGGAGCTGCGGTCAACGAAGAGCACGGGATCGAGGGGATCCTGCCCTCGAGCTGATGTAGGCGCGGAGGACGAGGATGGTCGGCGCAAAACTCCTCTGGGCTCCCTGTTGCACGACAGAGAGAGCAGGTGAGAGAGGGAGGAGAGAAGGACGAGGAAGGAAGAGGCAGGGGCGCTTGGTCCTGCTACAGGTGGTCGCCGGTGACGGGAGGTCCTCGCCTGAGGACGGCGGGGCTGCTGCTTGCTCTGGGTAAGCGGCTGGATGTGGGCATGTGGCTGGAGGCGACGTTGGATGCCTGTGCCCGGGGTTCGGGCCGAGAGGTATGGTGGGTGGTGGATCGATGGGTGGATCGGGAAGGCAGGGGAGTATCCTGATTGGAGCGATGGGGAAAATGAGGTGGATTGGAAGGTGGTGGTGGCTGAGAGGGATCGATGGGACATCTCCCTAGAAGTTAGGGTTTTGTCCAGATTTAGACTAGGGAGTTTTTATATAAGGAAAAGAGGGGAAGTTTAGGGGCTAACTCGTCCCTTCGATCATAATCGGACGGTCGCGAATAAATAGGTTAGGGAGACCAAAAAGAAAAACGGAGATGTTTTGTAGATGTTAGGGGATGATCCGGACCCAATGGTGACGACTGCTCGGGTCGGGTCCGGGACAACTTTTCGGACGCGCGTGCGAGGAGTGCCGCGGGCTGACGAGAGAGGTTAGGTTGGGCCTGGCGGTAGGTAGTGGGCTGTGTAGACGGTCTCGAGCTGAGAGAAGAGAAGAGAGGGAGGCCCGGCGACTGTTTCCGGAGACCGAAAACGTCCGACGTTAGACCGGCTACTATTGCCGCTATATTTATCCGTTGGGGCATCAAACGGACTCCGAATGCGATGAAACTTGGCAGGCGGTCTACTGACAACAAAACAACACCGCATGCCAACTTTCAACCCATTCTGAGAACATTTTCCTGCCACTTATAAAATAATATTTCGGACATGTCGCGGGCGCGTGCAAGTGTGTCTGGGCTCAGAACGGACAACGGAAGGAACTGGGAGAACCCGGACGGATGCAGGGTTTGAAAAACACGATGATGCAATGCACATGATGACATGACAAGATGCAACATGCAAGCACATGACATGGCAACGACGGCGAATAACTAGATGACACCTGGCGCAACGGTCTCGGGGCGTTACAACACTCCACCACTACGAGAGGATCTCGTCCTGAGATCTAGAATGGCGCCGGAGGGGAAAACGGAAGAGAACGAGAAGAGGTAAAACTGAGTTGCTTCTTTTACCAATGAGTGAAACCAAAGAACCTTGCGAGGTTGAACAATTTCGAGCAAAGAATACAACTGAGATGAACGAAGTTGAAAACACTCCGTTAGAAGAGAGGAACAAAGAACATTGCGAAAAACCTTGAGGTTGAAAGGCAAGATATATATTGAAACCACTCCGGTTAAAACAAGATAGAGAAGGATTAAGAATGATATAATTTGGACAGCACTCCGACTGCAAATGGAAGGAATTAACAAGAACTTGACAAGATTATAGGATGCTTGATGAGATCAACAACATACCGCCTCCGGAACTATTGAATGAATGGAACAAGGGGTAAGAAAGATCTCGGACAGCACTGCGGTTTAAAAGAGATGAAAAACTTGATAAAATGAAAGAGCTTGAGCAAAGGGACACAACACTCTGGTTGAAAGGATAAGCATGAGTCAAACATGATCTTGACAAGACCAGAAGATGGGTTGAAGAGAGCAACATCACAATGGCTCTGGAACAAAAGTAAAAATGGAATGGAGTGAATGAAGGGAAGCACGATCTTGAGGGAGCACGCTGACACCAAAAGCTAGAACGGAATTGTTGGAAAAAACCAACAACGAAAAGGATAAACTTGATATGGTCTTACGGAATACATCTCAAATTATGAGGTGACAACCTTCCACTCACGCGAGGAAGAATTGGATTGATAAGAACAAGGAGACAAGAAACTATTTCACCGGGAGGATAAATGAAGAGCTTGGGTCAATTATACGCCTCACAATAGCAAGATCCTTAGGGAAAGCTTTAGGTGAAACATAACCCAAGATAACTCCAATGACGAGATTGATGGATTTAAAATACCTCATTCTTAACAACATGTGAATCATGAAACATGAACTCAAATTATCAAGAATGACATAATACCACCTCCAATGATACGGTAGAAAGTATTGCACTCCGGATTGCAAGATGAAGAATACTTGAGCTCCTCTGAAAAGAATCTCAATGAACGCTTCGAGAAGGAAATAATCCTTGATGAGCCCTCATGTATAGCCTCCATGAAGAAACTCCGGTAACAAAAGGCTAAAAAGAAAGAGAAAATGAAAACACAAGGTGAATCCTTGCAATGATTTAGATGGATCTCCGTGGTGAAAAAAATTGTAAAGGCTGGAACTCCGGGAAAAGAGAACATGAAACAATTGAAATCAGGAATTTGATGAGCCTCCAGAATAGGAAATCAATCATTTGGATGAAATAAGAATAAGAATTACATTATTCTTATACTTCACCAATTAAATTGATGACAATCAACGGCTTTGGCACACAACTTATTCTCGTATCAAGGATTAAGAGAGATATAACATAAACTTGGGAAGGTCTTCAACGAACCATCGGTAGGATTGGAACAACGAATGAATTGATATGATCACCAAAGAACAGAACTCTTGAATGTACCACCATAAGAATTGAAAAAGAACGATTAAAACATGAAGAAACACCGGGAAGAATTAGAAATTTAAACGAAGATGCTTGAGAGAATTTAGATACATGAGACCGAAGAGATCGCGAGCTGATTAGAGAATCCTTGATTTAGACACCGGTATGATTTAGAGTATGAGAGCTAAAAGCTGGAATGAATAAATCTGGATTGATGGCCTCCGGAGAATCAAACTGAAAATACTCTAAATTACTCTGGATGGGTGAAAAGAATTACCACGAACAAAAACAATTATGAGAGGAAGGCAACAAGCTAGAATCACGAGTCTCTGAGAGAACGGACAAGATTTGGAGGTAAAACTCTTCTTCGGTCTTCAAATGTTGAGAATGACGACGAGAAACACCAACAAGAGTTGTTGAGATACTCCGGGATGAAAATTATAAAGGTTGAACCAATGATGAAAAGAATTAGAAAGATCTTGGAGAAGACAATTGACTGATGATAACTCATTCTTACGTCAAACTTTGAAAATAATTTGGGAATAGCTTCGGGAAAATAAGAAGAGTCAGGTAAGATCCTAGGAAAAGACCTGCGGGTTAGGGCCCACACAAAAGAAACACCATTGAAATGATTTAAAAGAGAGAATGCACCGGTTGAATTAGAAGGCTTGAATATGACAGGACCTCAAAATAGCTTGAATGAAAGCAGAGTGGAAACACGAATCTTTGAGATATCTTAAGCATTCCAGAATAATTGAATAGCGAGAAATGAATGAATATTAGGTGCACCGGCATGAGAAAGCATAGAAATGAGGAAAAGATATGATCAACAAAGCTTGTATTGGATCCGCTGGAGATGGAGAAAAAATGAAGAATGATGAACTAGTAGAACATCTTCTTGAGAACCACCGGGTAAGAATATTGACGGAAAAGAATGGAGAGACTTCACATGAATAAAAGGATACTTGATTAAGACATATGAGTCCTTGAAGAAAAAGGGTGGGTGGGTGGGAAAACAAAGGCAACTTGGGGACGGATGAAACAAACACCGTTGAGAAGAACTGATAATTGATCTTGTGAATGTTGACAAGATTGGACTCATTTGAAGGGAAGCATACCGGTTGAGAAAGGTTGTCAGGACAATCTCGATTATCCTGAAGGATTAGTATTCACATCGGAGTATGAGAACACTGCTTAGGGAAGGTATGGAATCAACATTTGACATTGAAGCAACTCGAATACCACAACTCAAAACAAAACAAGGATTGGCTTGCAGAATAAGCCGGAACAAACATATGATAGAGATTTTGTCCGAAGTTTTCGTGGTGGGGCCTACACGGGCTCGATCGTACAGCACCATCATGTACAAGGCAGTGCACATGACATACGAAGCGTCCCCGAGTCGGCATAGCCAAGGACTCTTTAAGACACAATGAGACCACTATAAAACCGACCGTGGATAGGTGGACCACTAGACGTGGAACCCCAATTTCATATCATACATCTATCGGAAAGATATCCAAAGAGCTACTTGAATTCCCACTTATAAACTCCCGAAACTTTCCGGTTATGCAATCAGGTGTTGGGGATACAGGGGAAGCATAATATCTCACCCAAAACTAGCAAATCCTACATCCAGCTGTATCCATCCTTCAACACATAACCAAGAAACCTTCGGAAATCATCTACCTCAACCTTCGAAAAGCATCCGTTATACGAGTTATGGCAATACTCCCGAACTCCCGCCCCAGTACTGGGTGGCGTCGAGGTTATCTCACCAACAACTGCATAAAAGAGATTTTCGATGTCGGCGAAACTAAACTCAGGTATTCCAGAACTGCAACGATAAAATTGTGACGACAACACCTCGGAGCTCAACTCCCCGGGACATTGCCACAACCCCTAAATGACAGGAGGCACCAAGAACAATGTTCTCGTCACAAACCATCGGAACGATTCCAAGATACCCGCGTGATCCTAAAAAATTTTAGTGAAATTTGAGAAGAGAAGAGACAAAACTCTACGTCAGGAGGCCTTACCGGAGCGATGAAGGGACTGGGGAGTAAAAAGAATTCCTAAGCTCTCCAATATATAATTCCTAAATGACTCAAAACATTTTTATAGACTCAACTTGTCCGCTAATTCGATCAAGCAATGGGGCTCCTAAGGTCGGGGAAGGCTCTGATACCAACTTGTAATGCCCTCGATGCGGCTATATCTCCCACGTGTCGAAGCACGACTTAGAGGCATAACCGCATTGAAAGCAATGTCGCAAGTGAGGTAATATTCACACAACCCATGTAATACATAAGGGAAAGAGATACATAGTTGGCTTACAATCGCCACTTCACACAATACATGAATAAAGCATTACAACATCCAAATACAATCAAGGTCCGACTACGGAACCAAAATAAAAGAAGAACCCCCAAATGCGACAAGGTCCCTGATCGACCCCAACTGGGCTCCACTACTGATCAACTAGAACGAAACAACACAAAGGACAAGATCTTCATCGAGCTCCTCCTTGAGCATAGTTGCGTCAACTGCATGGACTCATCGACACCTGCAAACTGGTTTTGGAAGTATCTGTGAGTCACGGGGACTCAGCAATCTCACACCCTCGCGATCAAGACTATTTAAGCTTATGGGTAAGGTAAAGGTATGAGGTGGAGCTGCAGCAAGCGACCAGCATATATGGTGGCTAACATACGCAAATGAGAGTGAGAAGAGAAGGCAAAGCACGATCGAGAAACTGCGATCCTAGAACAACCTACGTCAAGCATGACTCCAACACCGTGTTCACTTCCCGGCCTCCGCCGGAAAGATACCATCACGGCTACACACGTGGTTGCTGTATTTTAATTAAGGTCAACTTCAAGTTTTCTACAACCGGACATTAACAAATTCCCATCTGCCCATAACCGCGGGCACGGCTTTCGAAAGTTCAAATCCCTGCAGGGGTGTCCCAACTTAGCCCATCACAAGCTCCCACGGTCAACAAAGGATATTCCTTCTAGCGGGAAGACCCGATCTGGCTCGGAATCCCGGTTACAAGACATCCTCGACGATGGTAAAACAAGTCCAGCAACACCGCCCGAATGTGCCGACAAATCCCGATAGGAGCTGCACATATCTCGTTCTCAGGGCACACTCAGATGAGCAGTCCGTACAACTAAAACCAGCCCTCAAGTTTCCCCGAGGTGGCGCTGCAAGGGGCTCTAGTTTGGACCAACACTCAGAGGAGCACTGGCCCGGGGGGTTAAAATAGTGATGAACCTTGAGTCTGCACAACCCAAGGGAAAGAAAAGACTAGGTGGCAAATAGTAAAACCAATGTTGGGCATTGCTGGAGGAGTTTTATTCAAGGCGAACTGTCAAGGGGTTCCCATTATAACTCAACCGCGTAAGGAACACAAAATCCGGGAACATAACACCGATATGACGGAAACTAGGGCGGCAAGAGTGGAACAAAACACCAGGCATAAGGCCGAGCCTTCCACCCTTTACCAAGTATATAGATTCATTAATTAAATAAGATATATTGTGATATCCCAACAAGTAAACATGTTCCAACAAGGGACAACATCTCCATGTTCCAACAAGGAACAAACTTCAATCTTCACCTGCAACTAACAACGCTATAAGAGGGGCTGAGCAAAGCGGTAACATAGCCAAACAATGGTTTGCTAGGACAAGGTGGGTAAGAGGCTTGGTTCAACAATATAGGAGGCATGATAAGCAAGTGGTAGGTATCGCAGCATAGGCATAGCAAAAGAGCGAGCATCTAGAAAGCAAAGATAGAAGTGATTTCGAGGGTATGGTCATCTTGCCTGAGATCCCTCAAGGAAGAAGAACGAGTCCATGAAGAAGACACACGGACAAAGTCGAATGGATCCTCACAAACGTGACGTTACCGGAACCAACCCGAAGAAGCAAACACTGGAAAGAAGCACACAACATAGTAACCAACCATCACATAAGCATGGCACGATGCGCAAACAAGTATGATGCATGTCCGGTTTAAGTATGCATGGCATGGCAAGGGGCACAAACAAAACTACAAGTTAAGTGGAGCTCAATATGCAACGAGTTGCATATTGACAGAACACCACATCAATTATTTAGTTCTCTCTCATTTATGTACCCATCAAGATTAAATGTTGTTAGCATGGCAAGAGGGTGAAGCATAAAAAAAACTATCTAACCTAGGCAAGTTTAAATGAGGCCAGAACAACAAAACAACAAGTCCGGAAGCTCCTCATGTGCATATTTCAGGTTTGGTACTGTTCTTCCCTAAACATAATTTCAGAGTTATTAAACATGCAAAGTGATGCCACCATGTTAAACTAGGCATTTTCCACCCCATTTACATATAAAGTTTATTAAATTCGGAGTTACGGTTATTTAGTTATGAATTAAATCATTTTAGCAAGTTATTTAAGCAAGTTTAAACAAACATCATTTTAAACATTTTAAACATAGATGAAAGTGGCAAATTATTAATCTACACAAAATTCTAAGCAAGTTTCATATATAACTTATTTTAATCCGATGCAAGGTTTGTGAGATATTAAATGCATGTTGTTGGAGGGCTAAACTGTAAACTGCCAACTCTGGATAAATATCTACAATCGCAACAGAGGGAGAAAAAAAACACTATCAGGCCGAATCTGAATACGGACCAACAGTGTACAGGGGGAAACATTGCTGGGCTGAGGCTCACTATAGGACCTTGGCCGGCTGGAGGAGAGTCTGGCAGAGACGAAGCTGGGCCGTGCGGGGAAAACGGTGACGCAGTGGCCCAGGCGCTGGCGACGCGGACAACGTGAGTGCGGGACTTGTCGTTGTCCTCGCTTTGGGGCGGCTGGGCGCTGACTCGCTGCTCCTCTCGCAGTGAGACGAAGCAGGGGCGCGGCGCTTGGCGAACGGAGCTCCTACTCCGGCGACGAGGCGATGCAGGGGACGGAGGGAGGCGCGGATCGGCGCGAATCTGGGCGGTGGAGGTACAGGAAGGGTGAGGTCGATCTGATCCAGAGCTGCGGTCAATGAACAGCACGGGATCGAGGGGATCCTGCCCTCGAGCTGATGTAGGCACGGAGGACGAGGATGGCCGGCGCAAAACTCCTCCGGGCTCCCTGTTGCACGACAAAGAGAGCAGGTGAGAGAGGGAGGAGAGAAGGACGAGGAAGGAAGAGGCAGGGGCGCTTGGTCCTGCTACAGGTGGTCGCCGGCGACGGGAGGTCCTCGCCTGAGGATGGCGGGGCTGCTGCTTGGCTGGGTGAGCGGCTGGATGTGGGCATGTGGCTGGAGGCGACGTTGGATGCCTGTGCCTGGGGTTCGGGCCGAGAGGTACGGTGGGTGGTGGATCGATGGGTGGATCAGGAAGGCAGGGGAGTATCCTGATTGGAGCGATGGGGAAAACGAGGTGGATTGGAAGGTGGCGACGGCCGAGAGGGATCGATGGGACATCTCCCTAGAAGTTAGGGTTTTGTCCAGATTTAGACTAGGGAGTATTTATGTAAGGAAAAGAGGGGAAGTTTAGGGGCTAACTCGTCCCTCCGATCATAATCGGACGGTCGCGAATAAATAGGTTAGGGATACCAAAAAGAAAAACGGAGATGTTTTGTAGATGTTAGGGGATGATCCGGACCCAACGGTGACGACTGCTCGGGTCGGGTCCGGGACAACTTTTCGGACACGCGCGCGAGGAGTGCCGCGGGCTGACGAGAGAGGTTAGGTTGGGCCTGGCGGTAGGTAGTGGGCTGTGTAGACGGTCTCGAGCTGAGAGAAGAGAAGAGAGGGAGGCCCGGCGACTGTTTCCGGAGACCGAAAACGTCCGACGTTAGACCGGCTACTATTGCCGCTATATTTATCCGTTGGGGCATCAAACGGACTCCGAATGCGATGAAACTTGGCAGACGGTCTACTGACAACAAAACAACACCGCATGCCAACTTTCAACCCATTCCGAGAACATTTTCCGGCCACTTATAAAATAATATTTCGGACATGTCGCGGGCGCGTGCAAGTGTGTCCGGGCTCAGAACGGACAACGGAAAGAACTGGGAGAACCCGGACGGATGCAGGTTTTGAAAAACATGATGTTGCAATGCACATGATGACATGACAAGATGCAACACGCAAGCACATGACATGGCAACGACGGCGAATAACTGGACGACACCTGGCGCAACGGTCTCGGGGCGTTACACACTTCTACGACAACACAGGTATGACTATCTTGATTATGTCATAAATTTGTCATGGATGTACATGCATGACAAAAAACGCGACCTACTGTGACATACACGTATCATCATGGAAGTGTATTTTTTTGTAGTGCAACAAAGGCATTTTGAAAAAATAGCTGCCACTTTAATATCTCAAACGTTTGTATAATTCAAATCATGTGCGTTCTGTTAACCATTCACATGACGCCACGTGTCTTTGTTTTAATGGCTATAGGAGGTGCCGTGCAGACAGCTGCTTGACCTTGACTGAACGGGAGGCGTGCGAGCAGAGTCCGGTGCGCAGGTTGGCCAAGAGGCATGCAAGCTGTCCTCCAATGCGCAGGCCCAACGGGAAGCGTGCAAGTTGTCCGCTACGCAGGCTCACTAGGAAGCAAGCCTTTTGACTTCCATGGCCGCCCGCTTTCCTCTCCATTAATGGTGCCCGAGCCGCTGCTTAATACGGGCGGCCTTACTGTTCGCCACCCATTCCCCTCCCTCCCGTAGACCTTCACCAACGCCATGGCGCAGAATGATCATCTGCCACTAGTCTTCAAGTTTGGTGAAGTCGACTCCGAGCCGGAGGAGATAGAAAATAAGGAGGAATGGGGCCTCATGAACATGGCCCGGAACGAGCTGGCCACAGCGGTTGCTACCCTCGCTCCCGTCCCAGCTCCCATCTGAAGGAAATATGCCCTAGAGGCAATAATAAAGTTGTTATTTATATTTCATTCTATCATGATAAATGTCTATTATTCATGCTAGAATTGTATTAACCGGAAACTTAGTACATGTGCGAATACATAGACAAATAGAGTGTCCCTAGTATGCCTCTACTAGACTAGCTCGTTAATCAAAGATGGTTAAGTTTCCTAGCCATAGACATGTGTTGTCATTTGATAAACGGGATCACATCATTAGAGAATGATGTGATGGACAAGACCCATCCGTTATCTTAGCACTATGATCGTTTAGTTTATTGCTATTGCTTTCTCCATAACTTATACATGTTCCTATGACTATGAGGTTATGCAACTCCTGAATACTGGAGGAACACTTAGTGTGCTATCAAATGTCACAACGTAACTGGGTGATTATAAAGATGCTCTACAGGTGTCTTCGATGGTATTTGTTGAGTTGGCATAGATTGAGATTAGGATTTGTCACTCCGATTGTCGGAGAGGTATCTCTGGGCCCTCTCGGTAATGCACATCACTATAAGCCTTGCAAGCAATGCAATTAATGAGTTAGTTGCGCGATGATGCACTACGGAACGAGTAAAGAGACTTGCCGGTAATGAGATTGAACTAGGTATGATGATACTGACGATCGAATCTCGGGCAAGTGACATACCGATGGCAAAGGGAACAACGTATGTTGTTATGCGGTTTAACCGATAAAGATCTTCGTAGAATATGTAGGAACCAATATGAGCATCCAGGTTCCGCTATTGGTTATTGACCGGAGATGTGTCTCGGTCATGTCTACATAGTTCTCGAACCCGTAGGGTACGCACGCTTAATGTTCGATGACGATTTGTATTATGATTTATGTGATTTGATGTACTGAAGGTTGTTCTGAGTCACGGATAAGATCACGGACATGACGAGGAGCCTCAGAATGGCCGAGACATAAAGATTGATATATTGGACCATGTTATTCGGACACCGGAAGTGTTCCGGATGGTTTCGGATAAAACCAGAGTGCCAGGGGGTTAACGGAACCCCCCGAGAAGTTAATGGGCCACCATGGGCCTCAAAGGAGAGAGGGCCGGCCAGGAGGTGGCGTGCACCCCCAGTTTGAATTGGACAAGGGGTGGGGGCGGCACCCCCCTCCTTCCTCTCTCCCCTTCCTCTTTAATTCCCCTCCTTGTTGGACTAGGAAAGGGGGGAACCTACTCCTAGTAGGAGTAGGATTCCCCCCTTGGGGCGCACCCCTTGAGGCCGGCCGGCCCCCTCCTCCCCTCCTTTATTTACGGGGGAGGGGGACACCCCATAGAGACACAAGTTGATTTCTTAGCCATGTGCGGTGCCCCCCCCCCTCCACAGTTTTCCACTTCGGTCATATTGTCGTAGTGCTTAGGTGAAGCAATGCGTTTGTAACTTCATCATCACCATCAACACGCCGTCGTGCTAACATAACTCTCCCTCAGACTCAGTTGGATCTAGAGTTTGAGGGATGTCACCGAGCTGAACGTGTGCAGATCGCGGAGGTGCCATGCGTTCGGTACTTGATCGGTTGGATGGCGAAGACGTCCGACTACATCAACCGCGTTACTCAATGCTTCCGCTTTCGGTCTACGAGGGTACATAGACACACTCTCCCCTCTCGTTTCTATGCATCTCCTAGATAGATCTTGCGTGATCATAGGAATTTTTTTAAAATATTGTGTTCCCCAACAGTGGCATCCGAGCCAGGTCTATGCGTAGATGTTACACGAGTAGAACACAAAGAGTTGTGGGCGACAATAGTCATACTGCTTAACATCATGTCATACTTTGATTCGGTGGTATTGTTGGATGAAGCGGCCCAGACCGACATTACATGACCGCGTTCGTGAGACTGGTTCTACCGACGTGCTTCACACATAGGTGGCTAGTGGGTGTCTGTTTCTCCAACTTTGGCTGAATCGAGTGTGACTACGCCAGGTCCTTGTTGAAGGTTAAAACAGCACACTTGACGAAAAATCGTTGTGGTTTTGATGTGTAGGTAAGAACGGTTCTTGCTAAGCCCGTAGCAGCCACGTAAAACTTGCAACAACAAAGTAGAGGATGTCTAACTTGTTTTTGTAAGGCATGTTGTGATGTGATATGGTCAAGACATGATTATATAAATTGTTGTATGAGATGATCATGTTTTGTAACACAGTTATCGGCAACTGGCAGGAGCCATATGGTTGTCGCTTTATTGTATGAAATGCAATCGCCATGTAATTGCTTTACTTTATCACTAAGCGGTAGCGATAGCCATGGAAGCAATAGTTGGCGAGACGACAACGATACTACGATGGAGATCAAGGTGTCAAGCCGGTGACGATGGTGATCGTGACGGTGCTTTGGAGATGGAGATCAAAGGCACAAGATGATGATGGCCATATCATATCACTTATATTGATTGCATGTGACGTTTATCTTATATGCATCTTGTTTTGCTTAGTACAGCGGTAGCATTATAAGATGATCTCTCACTAAATTTCAAGGTATAAGTGTTCTCCCTGAATATGCACCATTGCTACAGTTTGTCGTGCCGAGACACCACATGATGATCGGGTGTGATAAGCTCTACGTTCACATACAACGGGTGCAAGCCAGTTTAGCACAAGAAGAATACCCGGGTTAAACTTGACAAGCCTAGCATATGCAGATATGGCCTCGGAACACTGAGACCGAAAGGTCGAGCGTGAATCATATAGTAGATATGATCAACATACTGATGTTCACCATTGAAAACTACTCCATCTCATGTGATGATCAGACATGGTTTAGTTTATATGGATCATGTGATCATTTAGATGACTAGAGGGATGTCTATCTAAGTGGGAGTTCTTAAGTAATATGATTAATTGAACTTTAATTTATCATGAAGCTGTTGTTCCATTGAATTTTAATGCGTTCCTAGAGAAAGCTAAGTTGAAAGATGATGGTAGCAACTACACGGAATAGGTCCATAACTTGAGGATTATCCTCATTGCTACACAGAAGAATTACATCCTGGAAGTACCGCTAGGTGCAAAGCCCGCTGCAGGAGCAACGCCAGATGTTATGAACGTCTGGCAGAGCAAAGCTGATGACTACTCGATAGTTCAGTGTGCCATGCTTTACGGCTTAGAATCGGGACTTCAATGATGTTTTGAACGTCATGGAGCATATGAGATGTTCTAGTAGTTGAAGTTAATATTTCAAGAAAATGCCTGAATTGAGAGATATGAAGTCTCCAGTAAGTTGTATAGCTGCAAGATGGAGGAGAATAGTTCTGTCAGTGAACATATACTCAGAATGTTTGGGTACCACAACCACTTGACTCAACTGGGAGTTAATCTTCCTGATGATAGTGTCATTGAGAGAGTTCTTCAATCACTGCCACCAAGCTACAAAAGCTTCGTGATGAACTATAATATGCAATGGATGATAAGACAATTCTTGAGCTCTTCGTGATGCTAAAAGTTGCGGAGGTAGAAATCAAGGAGCATCAAGTGTTGATGGTCAACAAGACCACTAGTTTCAAGAAGAAGGGCAAAGGGAAGAAGGGGAACTTTAAGAAGAACGACAAGCAAGTTGATGCTCAAGTGAAGAAGCCCAAGTCTGGACCTAAGCCTGAGACTGAGTGCTTCTACTGCAAAGGGACTGGTCACTAGAAGCGGAACTGTCCCAAGTATTTGGCGGATAAGAAGGATGGCAAAGTGAAAGGTATATTTGATATACATGTTATTGATGTGTACCTTACTAATGCTCGCAGTAGTGCCTGTGTATTTGATACTGGTCTTGTTGCTAATATTTGCAACTCAAAACAGGGGCTACAGATTAAGCGAAGATTGGCTAAGGACGAGGTGGCGATGCGCGTGGGAAATGGTTCCAAAGTCAATGTGATCGCGGTCGACACGCTACCTCTACATCTACCTTCGGGATTAGTATTAGACCTGAATAATTGTTATTTGGTGCCAGTGTTAAGCATGAACATTATATCTGGATCTTGTTTGATGTGAGATGGTTATTCATTTAAATCAGAGAATAATGGTTGTTCTATTTATATGAGTAATATCTTTTATAGTCATGCACCCTTGATGATTGATCTATTTTTATTGAATCTCGATAGTAGTGATACACATATTCATAGTATTGAAACCAAAAGATATAAGTTTAATAATGATAGTGCAACTTATTTGTGGCACTGCTGTTTAGGTCCTATTGGTGTAAAGCGCATGAAGAAACTCCATGTTGATGGGCTTTTGGAATCACTTGATGCTTGCGAACCATGACTCATGGGCAAGATGACTAAGACTCCATTCTCCGGAACAATGGAACGAGCAACAGACTTATTGGAAATAATACATACTGATGTATGCGGTCCGATGAGTATTGATGCTCGGGTATTGTTATTTTCTGACCTTCACAGATGATTTGAGCAGATATGGGTATATCTACTTGATGAAACATAAGTCTGAAACATTTGAAAAGTTCAAAGAATTTCAGAGTGAAGTGGAAAACCATCGTAACAAGAAAATTAAGTTTCTATGATATGATCGTGGAGGTGAATATTTGAGTTATGAGTTTGGTCTTCATTTGAAACAATGCGGAATAGTTTCGCAACTCACGCCACCTGGAACACCACAGCGTAATGGTGTGTCCGAACGTCGTAACCACACTTTATTAGATATGGTGCGATCTATGATGTCTCTTACTGATTTATCACTATCATTTTAGGGTTATGCTTTAGAGACAACTGCATTTACGTTAAATAGGTCACCATCGAAATCCGTTGAGACGACACCATATGAACTGTGGTTTGGCAAGAAACCCAAGTTGTCGTTTCTTAAAGTTTGGGGTTGCGATGCTTATGTGAAAAAGCTTCAACCTGATAAGCTCGAACCCAAATCATAGAAATGTGTCTTCATAGGATACCCAAAAGAGACTATTGGGTACACCTTCTATCACAGATCTGAAGGCAAGATATTTGTTGCTAACAATGGATCCTTTCTAGAGAAGGAGTTTCTCTTGAAATAAGTGAGTGGGAGGAAAGTAGAACTTGATGAGGTAACTGTACCTTCTCCCTTGTTGGAAAGTAGTTCATCACAGAAATCAGTTCCAATGATTCCTACACCAATTCGTGAGGAAGCTAATGATGATGATCATGCAACTTCTGATCAAGTTACTACCGAACCTTGTAGGTCAACCAGAGTAAGATCCGCACTAGGTACGGTAATCCTGTTTTGGAGGTCGTGTTACTTGACCATGACGAACCTACGAACTATGAGGAAGCGATGATGAGCCCAGATTCCCGCAAAATGGCTTGAGGCCATGAAATCTGAGATGGGATCCTTGTATGAGAACAAAGTGTGGACTTTGGTTGACTTGCTCGATGATCGGCAGGACATAGAGAATAAATGGATCTTCAAGAAGAAGACTGACGCTGATGGTAATGTTATTGTCTACAAAGCTCGACTTGTTGCAAAAGGTTTTCGACAAGTTCAAGAAGTTGACTATGATGAGACCTTCTCACCCGTAGCGATGCTTAAGTCTGTCCGAATCATGTTAGCAATTGCCGCATTTTATGATTATGAAATTTGGCAAATGGATGTCAAAACTGCATTCCTTAATGGATATCTTAAAGAAGAGTTGTATGATGCAACTAGAAGGTTTTGTCAATCCAAAAGGTGCTAACAAAGTGTGTAAGCTCCAGCGATCCATTTATGGACTGGTTCAAGCATCTCGGAGTTGGAATATACGATTTGATAGTGTGATCAAAGCATATAGTTTATACAGACTTTTGGAGAAGCCTGTATTTATAAGAAAGTGAATGGGAGCTCTGTAGCATTTTTGATATTATATGTGGATGACATATTGTTGATCAGAAATGATACTGAATTTCTGAATAGCATAGAAGGATACTTGAATAAGAATTTTTCAATGAAAGACCTCGCTGAAGTTGCATATATATTGGGCATCAAGACCTATAGAGATAGATCAAGACGCTTAATTGGACTTTCACAAAGCACATACCTTAATAAAGTTTTGAAGAAGTTCAAAATGGATCAAGCAAAGAAAGGGTTCTTGCCTGTGTTACAAGGTGTGAAGTTGAGTCAGACTCAGTGCCCGACCACTACAGAAGATAGAGAGAAAATGAATTTCATTCCCTATGCCTCAGCCATAGATTCTATCATGTATGCAATGCTGTGTACCAGACCTGATGTGTGCCTTGCTATTAGTTTAATTAGCAGGAAGGTACCAAAGTAATCCTGGAGTGGATCACTGGACAGCGGTCAAGAACATCATGAAATACCTGAAAGGACTAAGGATATGTTTCTCGTTTATGGAGGTGACAAAGAGCTCTTCGTAAATGGTTACGTTGATGCAAGCTTTGACATTGATCTAGATGACTCTAAGTCACAAACCGATACGGAATTTTTATTGAATGGTGGAGCTGTCAGTTGGTGCAGTTCTAAGCAGAGCGTCGTGGCATGATCTACGTGCGAAGCGGAATACATAGTTGCTTCGGAAGCAGCAAATGAAGGAGTCTGGATGAAGGAGTTCATATCCGATCTAGGTGTAATACCTAGTGCATCAGGTCCAATGAAAATCTTTTGTGACAATACTGGTGCAATTGCCTTGGCAAAGGAATCCAGATTTCACAAGAGAACCAAGCACATCAAGAGACGCTTCAATTCCATCTGCGATCAAGTCAAGGAGCGAGACATAGAGATCTGCAAGATACATACGGATCTGAATGTTGCAGACCCATTGACTAAGCCTCTCTCACGAGCAAAACATGATCAGCACCAAGACTTCATGGGTGTTAGAATCATTACTGTGTAATCTAGATTATTGACTCTAGTGCAAGTGGGAGACTGAAGGAAATATTCCCTAGAGGCAATAATAAAGTTGTTATTTATATTTCCTTATATCATGATAAATGTTTATTATTCATGCTAGAATTGTATTAACCGGAAACTTAGTACATGTGTGAATACATAGACAAATAGAGTGTCCCTAGTATGCCTCTACTAGACTAGCTCGTTAATCAAAGATGGTTAAGTTTCCTAGACATAGACATGTGTTGTCATTTGATAAACGGGATCACATCATTATAGAATGATGTGATGGACAAGACCCATCTGTTAGCTTAGCACTATGATTGTTTAGTTTATAGCTATTGCTTCCTCCATAACTGTCAGGACCCCGATTCCAAGTCACATCGATCTAGCCGGTAGCACCTCATATCACCTTGCGGCCTCACGCATGGTATTCCCACGGGTGTCGCCTTACCATGGCCGGGACCGTTTGCGCCTTTTGGCTCACGTATATGATAGTGTCGCTAGCATCCATATGACAGAGAACCCAGGCCGACATGGCTAGTCGTGAACCCAAAGAGGCACTAACCTATGGGGACAGGCATACATGAATCACATCGAGCATGTCGGTCAGCAGCATGTGAAACCGGGCTGTAGCACTGGGCTAACAGGACTCCGGGAACCCGGCCTGACTATCTACCCGATCTTGCCGAGGGCACAAGATCGTAGCTGAGGTATCAAGCTAAACGTCGAAGTCCACACGGAACTACTAGCGAGATTGGAGTCTCTCTGCAAAAACATGAATTAAGCAAATGTGAGTACAAATGTACCTAGCAAGACTTACATCAGAACTAGCTACATATGCATCAGTATCAAGAAAGGGGTAGTGGAGTTTAACTACAGCAAGCTAGCTTTGACTCGGTGGCTATCCTGAACTATGACTGAAGGCAACTCTTTTGAGGTGGCGCACACGAGTCCACATATTCACCATTCAATACACCACTATGGATCCGCTCCCGTCTCCCTACGAGAAGGCCATCCATAGCACTCACACTTATCTTGCGAGTTTTAGAGTATCCACTTTCACTTGTCTATGAACTGTATAGGCAACCAAGTAGTCCTTTACCGCGGATGCGGCTATTCGAATAGATGATGTTAACCCTGCAGGGGTGTACTTCTTCATACACGCTCTCACCACTTACCGTCGTTTACACGACATGTACTCAGCAACCTTCAAGTGGAAGCCCAACGAGGGTGTCGGCCACGGCCTACCTAAACACTCAAGTCTCTGGTCCAGGTTTATCGCCTATCCAGGTTCCATCCACAGGGAGTCCAGTCGAGGTTTCCACATACGGCCCTGAACGATGTGTACAGGGTTCCGGGAGACCAAACGGGCGCCCGGCATGCCTGGCCACGGTGTATCTACCACAACATAGCCCACCCCTGGGATCAGCGCTACGCACGGCCGCCAACACATATCCTACAAACACCAGAAACTAGTTGCAACTCCTGGACAGAGGACTAGGGTGGTTAAGAAGCCGAGAGGGTCAATTAAAGATCCCAATGCATGGTAGTAACTGGTTCTTAAATCACATATACAGAGGATAAGGGGTTCAACTACCGCAGCAAGTAACAGATGAATCGTTGTTGTCCTAATGCAGTAAAGAGAGAGCAGGAGCGAGAGAGTGGGATTGTATCGGAATGAACAAGGGGTTTTTGCTTGTCTGGCACTTCTGAAGATAATATATTTCTTCATCGGTGTCATCGATCACGTTGTTGGACCACGTCTATCAAGAGGGGACAATTACAGGCAAGGGAACATAAACAACATTCAATTAATGCAATGCACAAGCGAATGAATGATATGACATATTAAGGTACTGAATTGACCTAATGCAATATCTAGCCAATCTAATTGAAGTGGAACTCAAACAAGATCAAATTCCAATTCCAAATGTTATTTCATAAGTTTCCCTAATCATAATTTGTCCTATTCAGTGAGGTTAACTTGTTCAAACATGCATGATCATGGCATAAACAGATTCTTCATATTTTTCTGATCATTTTTCATATATAATTTATTTCATTTGGAGTTACGGTTTAATTTCTATGAATTTTGGAAGTTTTGGGCATTTTCTGGAATTTCTTGATTATTTTCAAAACCAAAAAATCATTAATTGCGTCAGCACTGCATCACTGTGATGTCAGCAGTTCAACGGGGGGTGGTCCAGGTCAAACCTGACCTGTGGGTCCCGCGTGTCAGTGTCATCACTAACTTAACAGAGTTAGTTAGTGTTAGATTAAGCACTAATCTAAGTTAATTAGCACTAAACTAAACCTAACTAAAAATTAACAGGGCGGGCCCACGTGTCAGTGACCCTGGGGGGTCAAACATGGGTCAACTCGCCGGAGTTGACCCGCGGCTCATCGCCGGCGGAGCCAGAGACGGCGGAGGGCATCAGGTTCGCTCTCCCGGTGACCAAAGGAGCGGCGGAGGGGCTCTATGAGACGCCCAGGCTCGCACGCATCCATTGTGGCCAGCGGCAGCAACTGGGGTGCAGTACAACAACGGCGGCGATGGCAAGTGCGGCGGCCGGAGCTACGGCTGCTCAGCACAAGGGCTGCTGCGCGTTAGCAAGTGAGTTGAGGAGCGCGGTGGGGTCTCGGGCGCTCCAGGAGGACTCAAGGTGCATGGGTTCAAGCGCAAGGACACGGCAAGGCCATTCCCGACGTCCATGGCGGGCGGTGGCGCTCGGGTTGGCGGGGATGATGGCTACTGCACGAAATCGAGCGAAAGGACGGAGGGGAAACGAAGAGGAGCTCACGGCGAGTCTGCAGGGGTGGTCAGTGGCCTCGGGGAAGGGTTGGTGACAGCGTGCGGTCGTCGGCGATCTCGGCGGCCGATAGGTTGAAGATGACGCCATGGTCGTGGTACGGTGCATCTGGCGTCCCGCGGGTCGTCCAGTTGGCGTAGGCGACGGTGGCGGAGCTTCCATGCAACACAGGAAGGCGAGAGGGGGTCAGGGAGCGCGGTGGTTCACGGCGGCACTTCCATGGCCGCGTCGGCCATTACGGGAGAGAGCGAGGGAGAGGAGGGGATGGACGCGAGAGAGAGGGAGGGGGCCCGGAGGAAGTGTGTGGCGCCATCCAGAGGCATCCGGGCGAGCAGGCAGAGAGGAGGTGGAGGCCTCGGGCGCGCAGGCGTCGACACGCCTCTGCCTACTGGCAGAGGTTGAAGACAACCGCTCCAGCCAGTGGGCTGGGCCGTCTAGCTGGCCACGCCAGGTAAGTGGCCCAGGTGACTCTCTCTCTCTCTCTGTGTTTATTTAATTGTTCGGTTTTCTATTTGTTTCCTCTTTTCTAATTTTTGTAGTTGGTTTTTGATTTAGTTTTAACACCAAATCAATTTTAAACTTCATGAAAATAATTGTGTGAACTAAATGGACTTATCCAAAGCCACGCAACAATTTTTCAGAATTATTGAACATATATTTATTATATAATAAATATAGATCCAATTCAAATATTTATTGGATTAATTCAAATGGCCAAAATAAATGTTTCTGAGCTCCTAAAAATATTGGTTTGAATTTTACCTCTTGCCAATATTTTTATAGAATACCAGGGACATTTTCTTGGACTCATTTGAGAAGATTTTAAAGTTGGTTATTTTTGAACTGATTTCTGAGGGTTTCAACAAACCTCAATTCAACTTTCAGAAATTTTAGACATGATGCATGAGTGCAGATGCAACTATTTCACTCAGGTATTCTAGGGCTGTGAAAACTCACCCCCACTAAACAAGAATCTTGTCCCGAGATTCAAGACATGAGGTAAGAAGACAGAGGGGGCACAAGACCAACACAATCTTCACGATCCAAGTTGCACCTCATAAGGTTGTTGATTCGTAGCATACGTTGATCTTGACATCCTCTCTTTTGAGATCGTCATCCACGAGATGACGACGGAAAGAAACTCTACTAGGATTGATCTTCTCAAGGATCAAACTATACAATCTCAACTCGCGGAATGAGATGTTGAAACATCTCGAGTTGAGACACAAAACACATCGAGAGGGATGGAAGAACAAACGACGGGGTTTGATTTGGTGGGCAACAATTCCACGCTTAGAAAGATGGTGGATGGTGTCAAGGTGGCGAGGAAATAATTGCCATGATCCCGTAACGGGGCACCTTGGAGAAGGTGACTCGTTGAACTGTTCCCTTAAGTGGCAAAAAGAATTACTTTTGATCCATAAATCATTGAAACTCTTCATACCAGCTTAAGGCAATTTACAATTGATCATTTGAAATAGCTCGAAGAAATGGCATACTCAGACTAGGATGGATGATGTGGACTACCTTGTTGAAGACAACACAAGGGATGATTTTGCTTGCGCGTGCTCTCAAGAACTTGAGCATTTCCTTATTCATCAAGGTTCTACCAACATCCGTGGCAAGGATCCTGGCAACACTACATACTACCATGATGACTAGTGATGGATGATGTGGATACAAAGGAAGATTACACCTTCTCAGACCTTCCCTTAGCGAGGCTAAGGGAACAAAATCTGGATGATCGACCGAGAGACATTTAGCACTCCGCTTCTAATGTTCTCCTTGATGTGCTAGCGTAATCCATTCATAGATATGGTTTGATATCTAGAACATCAAGTAAAAGGTCGGACTTCAGAAGCTCAAGAATCCATAAGGAATAACTACGGAGGCAGATCCTGCGAGATCCTTATGGGGAGGTGACCAACTTCTTCAACCAAGATACCACAATAATAGGCCTTCCGGCTAGGTGTGTTGGCCACGACATCCATGTTACCGGTTACAGAGAGACCAACATTATAGTTCTTGGAGTACGTTCCAACCATCATATTTGCCTGAGATTCAGATCTGGTTGGTGTCAGGATATTCCAGACTCATCCAGTCTAGAAAGAAAAAATGAAAGTCTGCAACGCAATTCGACGAGATGACGTTGAGAGATTCTCGGGGAATGAGCTATGATAGCAAGCTCCAAAACATAAGCTGGTTCTGCTACAAACTTGTGAACACGCTATCCAAGACAAGCATGACCACGTGGTAGTCTTATAATAAAACACTACCGAGCATAGGTGGGGAACCATCATCGAGGATGTCGAAGTCCTTGTGCACTTATCGATGAACTTCTTGTCCTTGAGCAAGTCAATCAGTGGCTTGGTGTGCTAGGAACACATATAGAATGGAGGCGGCCAACCTATCAAACCATAGGGCACTTCGCACGTGCATGACTAACTTGGGCTGATTCCAGAGGAGGCAAAAATAAACTTTCTTGAATTCACGGCGGCAACTTGCATCGATTGCACGTGAACCAGAGGAAGTCACTTCTTTCATCCAGACAGATACTTCATGAACAGGGCATGAAGAAAAATGCTTACACAAGTTTCCAATGCTAGCTGGATGTTCAACACGAATCATGGAGGAGACAAAACGTTGCTGATGGACTCAACAACAACTCATCGAAATTTCCATATCACTGGACTTCCACCATCATGTGAACACGGTGATAGCATTGGTCAGACCAAAAGATGTAATGGTGTATGCTCGAGGGATCAACCACGAGTAAGACAACATTACGAACATCGTTGGTTCTGATTTGACTTGACGATAGCCCATACTCAAGTCAAGGTTTTGACAAGGCAATAGATCCAACAACTGATCACAAGGACCAATCGATGGAGATATCATCTTTCTTCAACACACACACACACACACACACAAAAAGATATCCCTTAACATGAACTAAGTCAGACAAGCTTTATCTTCCAACTCTCCAAGTTGTTGTTTAGCTCAACCAACTAGCTCAGGGATATCCAACACAGATTCTTGGAGAAGGGGTGATTTATAAGAAACCAACTTGATCACGAACTCAACATAGCTGTCATGTGACAACCTAGTAATACCTCCGAGAAGATATTCGGAATATTACGAACCACCGATATGTTATTAAGCTCAAGAACAATCTTGCCTTTCAAGGCAGGATGACATGATCAAAAAAGTGAGGGTTTGGCAAAATCCTAACTCATCGATCGAAAAGTGCACCAGGAATAAGGACTAGGTTGCACGATCAATCTTAGAATGATGATTCAGTAACCATCACGCTAAGAATGAGAATATTGTCCATTTACTACCAAGCAACGAGTTTCTCGGAGTATTGATTTCACACGTCAAGATTCACTTGTCGGCATTCTGGTTACGGCAACACGATGACCGGGGAATGAATGATGATGGTGAGAAGTATCACTTCATCAAGAGTTCATAAGAGATGGTGCAATTCCTATGATATTCTTGACATAAAGAGGGCAACACTCCAAGGTAGAACAGAACAAAAGATGGATTGGCATTTTGATCTGCGGGATACAACTACTTTGACCCAATCCTAGATATCGATGAGGTACTGGAGTTTGTTTCTCCTAGTCATTCCGAAATAGAATGGCTTGACAGACCACAAGAATAATTAGGCATCGATGAACGAATGCACACATACTCTTGACTATCAATTGATAGACGAGGGCCAGGAAATAACTAAAGAGGGGCAACCCAAAAGAACATATGATTTTCTGAGTTGTGGATGCATGGTTTAGCATGTCGAACAAAGTTCAACATGTTTCTTCCGGATAACCCATGCAGAAAGGTAGGACTGGAAAATTCAAAATTCTTGAATGGAGAACCCATTAAGAGCACTCTTATTGTGATCTTTTGGTTCAAAGGCTTTTGCCATATTGGTTCATGGTATTGGAAGAAGGATATACCACGGACCTCGAGGACTATCGCAGGGTTACTAATATCTTGAGGGAACTAGCAAATACTAACAACATGAAGTAGGTGAATCTCTGGTTCAAAACCCAGGAGTAGAATGCCTACTACTAAGTGGCATCACGGGATGCTTTCGAGAATGGTGGCCAGAATCATCACACCAGGAACACAAAGCATTGCTAGATTACTAGGTGACTCCCTAAAACACCTAGGGACATAATAATAGTTCCAACATATATGTCGAGGCAATAGAGTACCTCAACTCACAGATTAGTGTGGTTGAACTGGCCCAAAGGAACATCGGGAACGGAAAGAAGCGATTTGCAAATGCATTAGACTATTTACAAACCTGGGATGACTCGGACAGCATAATGGCTATAAATGCTCAAGAAGATTTGAGACATCTTGCAAAATGGTGGCATTACCACTCAACAACACAATATCAAGGTTCCGAGATCAACTGTCAACATACGGAAGTAGTAGGAACGGAACTGAGGCTTGAAACTATCAATCCTATAAGTCTATGGATTAGTAACACGTCATCCTGATAGATAGATGAGAAGGCCTAGTTCTTAATCCCCGTAGAAAAGAAGAGGTTGACTTAGATCAGAAGGGCATAGGTAAAGGAGTAAAAAGAGCCTTACGTTCCCTTCCACAATCAATTCCCTTACATAACTAAAGCATTTCTAGACTCGACTTCGACCAGTTTGGCTTGGTAATCCTACAGGCAGTCAGGCTCTGATACCAATGCTGTCAGGACCCCGATTCTAAGTCACATCGATCTAGCCGGTAACACCTCATATCACCTTGCGGCCTCACGCACGGTATTCCCACGGGTGTCACCTTACCATGGCCGGGACCATTTGCGCCTTTTGGCTCATGTATATGATAGTTTCGCTAGCATCCATATGACAGAGAACCCGGGACGACATGGCTAGTCGTGAACCCAAAGCGGCACTAACCTATGGGGACAGGCATACATGAATCACATCGAGCATGTCGGTCAGCAGCGTGTGAAACCGGGCTGTAGCACTGGGCTAACAGGACTCCGGGAACCTGGGCTGTAGCAGGCTAGGCAGGACTCCGGATGTCACCGCGTGACATTTCCCCAAAGGGACAGACACAGGAACGAAGTGAAACACATGCCGTCCAGTCAAGTGTCCTGAGCAGTAGTGCTGGGCTAGCAGGACTCCGGTGAACCGGGCTGTAGCAGACTACTATGGCTCATGGAAGCACTAGACTACGTTTCCCCAAAAGAGAGGCTGCCAAGGATAAACAACTAGATTGTCGGATCCCACACATACCAAGCATTTCAATCATACACACAATATGCTTGATAAGTGAAAATACAACATGGCATCACAACATAACTCTACGACTCAAGTATTTATTCATTAGGCTTCGAAGAGCCAGATAAAACAAACATGGGTCTCATGACCCAACATTCAGATCATACAAGTCAAAGCACATGCGGAAGCTTAACATGTCTGAGTACAGACATCTACAAATAAAAAGGCTGAGAAGCCTGACTATCTACCCGATCCTGCCGAGGGCACAAGATCGTAGCTAAGGTATCAAGCTAAACGTCGAAGTCCACACGGAACTACTAGCGAGACTGAAGTCTCTCTGCAAAAACATAAAGTAAGCAAATGTGAGTACAAATGTACCTAGCAAGACTTACATTAGAACTAGCTACATATGCATCAGTATCAAGAAAGGGGTAGTGGAGTTTAACTACAGCAAGCCAGCTTTGACTCGGTGGCTGTCCTGAACTACGACTGCAAGCAACTCTTTTGAGGTGGTGCACACGAGTCCACATATTCACCATTCAATACACCACTATGGATCCGCTCTCGTCTCCCTACGAGAAGGCCATCCATAGCACTCACACTTATCTTGCGAGTTTTAGAGTATCCACTTTCACTTGTCCATGAACTATATAGGCAACCAAGTAGTCCTTTACCGCGGACGCGGCTATTCGAATAGATGATGTTAACCCTGCAGGGGTGTACTTCTTCATACACGCTCTCACCACTTACCGTCGTTTAGACGACATGTACTCGGCAACCTTCAAGTGGAAGCCCAACGAGGGTGTCGGCCACGGCCTACCTAAACACTCAAGTCTCTGGTCCAGGTTTATCGCCTATCCAGGTTCCATCCGCAGGGAGTCCAGTCGAGGTTTCCACATACGGCCCTGAACGATGTGTACAGGGTTCCGGGAGACCAAACGGGCGCCCGGCATGCCCGGCCATGGTGTATCTACCGCAACATAGCCCACCCCTGGGGTCAGCGCTACGCACGGCCGCCAACACATATCCTACAAACACTAGAAACTAGTTGCAACTCCTGGACAGAGGACTAGGGTGGTTAAGAAGCCGAGAGGGTCAATTAAGGATCCCAATGCATGGTAGTAACTGGTTCTTAAATCACACATACAGATCTCGGTGCTTAAGGACGGTTCCAATGAAACAACCCACCATGTTCTCCTACATGGCCTCTCATCGATACCTTTACCAAATCATGTTCAACACACTTAGCTCACACCATTAGGACATGTTCACAACTTTCCAATTCATCCCCGATGAATCAGGCCTGACACAACTCTAAGCACTAGCAGGCATGACAAGCAAACATGAATGAGTAGGCACATCAGGGCTCAAACAACTCCTACTCATGCTAGTGGGTTTCATCTATTTACTGTGGCAATGACAAGTCATGCAGAGGATAAGGGGTTCAACTACCGCAGCAAGTAACAGATGAATCGTTGTTGTCCTAATGCAGTAAAGAGAGAGCAGGAGCGAGAGAGTGGGATTGTATCAGAATGAACAAGGGGGTTTTGCTTGCCTGGCACTTCTGAAGATAATATATTTCTTCATCGGTGTCATCGATCACATCGTCGGAACCACGTCTATCGAGAGGGAGCAATTACCGGCAAGGGAACATAAACAACATTCAATTAATGCAATGCACAAGTGAATGAATGATATGACATATTAAGGTACTGAATTGACCTAACGCAATATCTAGCCAATCTAATTGAAGTGGAACTCAAACAAGATCAAATTCCAATTCCAAATGTTATTTCATAAATTGCCCTAATCATAATTTGTCCTATTCAGTGAGGTTAACTTGTTCAAACATGCATGATCATGGCATAAACAGATTCTTCATATTTTCTGATCATTTTCATATATAATTTATTTCATTTGGAGTTACGGTTTAATTTCTATGAATTTTGGAAGTTTTGGGCATTTTCTGGAATGTCCTGATTATTTTTAAAACCAAAAAATCATTAATTGCATCAGCACTGCATCACTGTGACGTCAGCAGGTCAACGGGGCTGGTCCAGGTCAAACCTGACCTGTGGGTCCCGTGTGTCAGTGTCATCACTAACTTAACAGAGTTAGTTAGTGTTAGATTAAGCACTAATCTAAGTTAATTAGCACTAAACTAAACCTAACTAAAAATTAACAGTGCGGGCCCATGCGTCAGTGACCATGGGGGGTCAAACACGGGTCAACTCGTCGGAGTTGACCCGCGGCTCATCGCTGGCGGAGCCAGAGACGGCGGAGGGCGTCGGGTTCGCTCTCCCGGTGACCAAAGGAGCGGCGGAGGGGCTCTACGAGATGCCCAGGCTCGCGCGCATCCATTGCGGCCAGCGGCAGCAACTGGGGTGCAGTACAGCGACGGCGGCGATGGCAAGTGCGGCGGCCGGAGCTATGGCTGCTCGGCGCGAGGGCTGCTGCGCGTTAGCAAGTGAGTTGAGGAGCGTAGTGGGATCTCAGGCGCTCCAGGAGGACTCGAGGTGCATGGGTTCGAGCGCAAGGACACGGCAAGGCCATTCCCAACGTCCATGGCGGGCGGCGGCGCTCGGGTTGGCGGGCACGATGGCTACGGCACAAAATCGAGTGAAAGGACGGAGGGGAAACGAAGAGGAGCTCACGGCGAGTCTGCAGGGGTGGTCAGTGTGCTCGGGGAAGGGTTGGTGACGGCGTGCGGTCGTCAGCGATCTTGGCGGCCGAGAGGTTGAAGACGACGCCATGGTCGTGGTGCGGTGCATCCGGCGTCCTGTGGGTCGTCCAGGAGGCGTAGGCGATGGTGGCGGAGCTTCCACCCAACACGGGAAGGCGAGAGGGAGTCGGGGAGCGTGGTGGTTCACGGTGGCGCTTCCATGGCCGCGTCGGCCGTCGCGGGAGAGAGCGAGGGAGAGGAGGGGATGGACGCGAGAGAGAGGGAGGCCCGGGGGGAGTGTGTTCAGCCGTTCAGAGGCATACGGGTGAGTAGGCAGAGAGGAGGTGGAGGCCTCGGGCGCGCAGGCGTCGACACGCCTCTGCCTACTGGCAGAGGTTGAAGACAACCGCTCCAGCCAGTGGGCTGGGCCGTCCAGCTGGCCGTGCCAGGTAAGTGGCCCAGGTGACTCTCTCTCTCTCTCTCCCTCTGTTTATTTAATTGTTCTGTTTTCTATTTGTTTCCTCTTTTCTAATTTTTTCAGTTGGTTTTTGATTTAGTTTTAACACCAAATCAATTTTAAACTTCATGAAAATAATTGTGTGAACTAAATGGACTTATCCAAAGCCACGCAACAATTTTTCAGAATTATTGAACATATATTTATTATATAATAAATATAGATCCAATTCAAATATTTATTGGATTAATTCAAATGGCCAAAATAAATGTTTCTGAGCTCCTAAAAATATTGGTTTGAATTTTACCTCTTGCCAATATTTTTATAGAATACCAGGGACATTTTCTTGGACTCATTTGAGAAGATTTTAAAGTTGGTTATTTTTGAACTGATTTCTGAGGGTTTCAACAAACCTCAATTCAACTTTCAGAAATTTTAGACATGATGCATGAGTGCAGATGCAACTATTTCACTCAGGTATTCTAGGGCTGTGACAATAACTTATACATGTTCCTATGACTATGAGATTATGCAACTCCCGAATACCGGAGGAGCACTTAGTGTGCTATCAAACATCACAATGTAACTGGGTGATTATAAATATGCTCTACAGGTGTCTCTGATGGCGTTTGTTGAGTTGGCATAGATCGAGATTAGGATTTGTCACTCCGATTGTCGGAGAGGTATCTCTGGGCCCTCTCAATAATGCACATCACTATAAGCCTTGCAAGCAATGTAACTAATGAGTTAGTTGCCGGATGATGCACTACGGAACGAGTAAAGAGACTTGTCGGTAACGAGATTGAACTAGGTATGATGATACCGACGATCGAATCTCGGGCAAGTAACATACCGATGGCAAAGGGAACAACGTATGCTGTTATGCGGTTTGACCGATAAATATCTTCATAGAATATGTAGGAACCAATATGAGAATCCAGTTTCCGCTATTGGTTATTGACCGGAGATGTGTCTCGGTCATGTCTACATAGTTCTTGAACCCGTAGGGTCCGCACGCTTAACATTCGATGAGATTTGAATTATGAGTTATGTGATTTGATGTACCAAAGGTTGTTCGGAGTCCCGGATGAGATCACAGACATGACAAGGAGTCTCGAAATGGTTGAGACATAAAGATTGATATATTGGACCATGTTATTCGGACATCAAAAGTGTTCCGGATGGTTTCAGATAAAACCGGAGTGCCGGAGGGTTACCGGAACCCCCCCTCCCCCGGGAAGTTAATGGGCCACCATGGGCCTTACAGGGGAGAGGGCCGGGCAGGAGGTGGCGCGCCCCCAGTCCGAATTGGACAAGGGGTGGGGGTGGCGCCCCCTCCTTCCTTCTCTCCCTTCCTCTTTCCTTCCCCTCCTTGGTGGACTAGGAAAGGGGGGAACCTACTCCTAGTAGGAGTAGGATTCCCCCCTGGGGCGCACCCCTTAAGGCCGGCCGGCCCCCTCCTCCCCTCCTTTATATACAGGGGAGGGAGGCACCCCATAGACACACAAGTTGACTTCTTAGTTGTGTGCGGTGCCCCCCCTCCACAGTTTTCCACCCCAGTCATATTGTCGTAGTGCTTAGGCTAAGCCCTGCGTCGGTAACTTCATCATCACCGTCAACACGCTATTGTGCTGACGAAACTCTTCCTCAGCCTCAGCTGGATCTAGATTTCGAGGGACGTCACTGAGCTAAACGTGTGCAGATTGCGGAGGTGCCATGCGTTCGGTACTTGATCGGTTGGATCGCGAAGACGTTCGACTACATAAACCGCGTTACTCAACGTTTCCGCTTTCGGTCTACGATGGTACGTAGACACACTCTCCCCTCTTGTTGCTATGCATCTCCTAGATAGATCTTGCGTGATCGTAGATTTTTTTTTGAAATACTGCGTTCACCAACACCATCCCCGCGCCCGCGCCAGCTACCATCCCCGTAGCATTGATGGGCTGGTCGTCGATCACTATCGCAGAGCTGGAAGCCGCGGGCGTCAGCGAGGTCTCCGCAGACCCGTGCGAGCTCATGTACATCCCAGTGTCTGTGTCCATGCGCGCCCCTCCACCCACCATGGCGCCGGCCTCGTGCGTTTGGCTGCACCCGCCGCGCCCATGCCCCTGTCCGTGCGCGCCCCTCCACCCATTGTGGCGCCGGTCCCCGTGCGTTTGGCTGCACCCACCGCGCCCGTGCCTGTGCGTGCGCCCCCTCGGCGGCATGGGACGCTGCCGTTGACCGCTATCTCTCAGCGGTGCCATTTGTCGTCCTCCCGTGCCCCATCCGTCGATCGTGCGACGACATGATGTTTGATTTACAAGTGAAGAACATTTTGTGCTGCCTTGAAGACTTCAACAAAGGCATCCCGGAGGATGACAATGACAACGACGGCGCGGCATGCCGCCTCCGCCGCCGCCGGAAATAGTTTTTTGGGGGTTTAATACTATATCTCGAATTTTCGATCATATGAATATAAATTCGCAGTGTGACTGAATGAAAGATATGGTTTGAACAAACTTGCGTTTTTCTCTCTTAATGTACAAACTTATCAATCTATTTTCTTTTGAAAAAACATCAATGGTTTTTAAATATAAAACACTCATCGCAAACGTTTTAGTTAGAACACCCGTATGCAAACCGACAGCTTCCCCAGGAAGCCAAGGGAAAATGTGCCGAGCAGGATTTCTGCAGCTGTTGATCACAAACGTTTTAGATAGAACACCCGTATACAAAGTGATTGCTATGGTCTTCCCTCGCAGTGCAGGATTTGTGCATCCCTTCAACGCAAACAGTTGTTTTGGATGACCCGTGTGCAACCACGTAGAAACAATTGGGTAAGATTTGCATATGTCATTTTGGGTATGTTGCCATTTGTCAAACTGGAAAGATTGACATTTGTTTATCTAGTAACATTTCCATTTGTCAACCTTGTAACACTGCGATTTGTCAAAATATGCAGCTAAAAATTACAAGCATTATCTAATTTTTGCAACTAAAATCACTAGCATTGTTCATATGGACACCACTAGCAGGCGTGAGTTGATGGACACATTTTCGAATGTACCATTCATTACATACAACAACTCATCAACCCACAACGACAATGAGGATACACGTTAGATTATAGATCATTTCCAGCAAAACATTCTAGTAAAGTAAAGTTTTTCTCACACAACAAATAACAAAGCGATGAAATGAACTTCAGATCAACCACTCGTCGGTGTTGGAAACGCTTGGTTTGAACCAAAAGTGATTCTCTGGGAAGGGCCATCTACTGTCAATCTCGAGACCAACGCAGGACTGATCATCCCAGGCTGAAGCGTCCTGTGTTAGGACCCATATTGTGATGGTAGGGAAGCATAGCAATGACCGAGGTATAGATACATTTGCTTCTCATAAATGATAGTAACGTTGTGTCAACAGCAGCTGGACCGCCTTTCACCATCATTGGATAGTTTTGTCCAAGGAAGAGCGAGTTTCCTCCAAGACTTTCAATACTGAACCAGGGAGAAGGTGTTGGCGCTAGTACACTAGTATCCATCCTGAATACCCTGCAACGGATGTTGGAATAATTCCTGAGAGTGCAACCATGTGAGACAACACCTGCTTCCTTAGTAACATCAGCAGAGCCCTGTATACAGACAAGAAAAGGTGATCCATCGGAATAAGTTTCCAGGCGCCACTGAGTATATGGGTCATGCTCGTCCTCATGCTCGTGATCATCAGCATCGTCATCTCCCCCTTGGTTATAAAAATTTTCAACTATAGGTGCTGGAATGTTCACATGACCTTGGAAACACAAGAAGGTTAATTAGTAAAGGGAAACTAGCTAACCCACATGCATGTGGATGAAATAATTATAATTACGGTGGAAGACAAACGTACCGAAAGCATCAAGATTCCATGCAAAAACAGTGCCACTAGTGGTGGCAACAAACACAAAAACCTCGTATTGAATTGCATCACAGTACTCATCCGTGTACAGAAATTGATTGTTGAGCAATATCCATCGAGCATGGAGGTAAGGAAGGCAACAAGCTTGTCGAAGATAGTAACAACTTCATAGTTCGTGTAATCCCAAGAGCGGTTGGGAACTCGACAAATTGCTATCTTCCGTAGACGACAGTCACCATGATCGTATTTGAACTCACGTAGAATACCCGTGTACTCAACCTCTGGGCAGTCTAAGATTTTTGGAAGTGGAACCAGGTGATGAGTGTACACATTCATAAGTTCCCACTCGTAGTTGTACCCAATATAAACAACCCAATCTCCATTTGCACCTGCCCAAGCCTTGCCCTCAAGCGATGGCATCTTAACATCACACATATCATTATCAAGCAGCATCAACTTGCACAAGGCGAGGCTTCTGTCATCCACGCGCCAATCAGCAGGGTCACGGTGAAGAAGATAGGGGAGATCAAACCGCTCCTGGACCCTTGGGTTCCTTGTAATTATGTTATTAGTTGAGTCGAGAATGGTCTTGAACGAACCTACCATGCTAGACAAGGTGATGACATCACACCGATCAATGAGTTCCTCCACCACGTCATCTTTCAGATCGGGGCAAGAATAACGGGGTCGTTTCCGACCTGTTCCCTCCATGGAGAAGATGATCGAACAATGGCAGAAGGAAGGGTGAAGGCAAATGGAGGGAGGAAGAGCGTGCGACAACAGTTCCAAATTGAGAGGGAAAAGCAAAGAGGCGGTGGACGGTTGCCACGGTACAAGAAGAAGCTAGTGGGGAGCGAACGGCTACCACAGAGGTCACACACTGACGACAAGGACGAGTGAACTGCATGCCGTATATCGCACACACCTTGATCTGGCTGACCATTTCTTTTGTGTTGCCTAATCACAAACAATTCATTCGAGTGAATCGTATGTTGTACATCGCACACACCTTCATCTGGCTGCCCATTTCTTTTGTGTTGCCTAATCACAAACAGTTCATCCGAGTGAACCGTGTGCTATATATCGCACACACCTTCATCTGGCTGCCTGTTTCTTTTGTTCCTCCTCATCGCAAATAGTTAATTGAACCGAACTGTATGCCCTGCATCGCACACACAACTAAAATCCGAACTGTGTTTGATGCATTAGTCATCGCAAACATTTTGCACCTTTTTTATGGGGTTTTACACCACCTTTTGTGATTATTGCATCGCACACAGTTTCGTTGAAGGGTCTCTGATCGTAGTGTCATGTTAGTAGCATCCTGAAGTAGTGTATGGCAAGGCACACATCAGGTCTAGTGCACAGCATGTCAAACATGATAGAGCCTATGGCTGAGGTATATGGGACGACTCTCATCCTTTCTTTATCTTCTGTCGTGGCTGGGCATTGAGTCTTACTCAACTTCATACCTTGCAACATGGGCAAGAATCCCTTCTTTAACTAGCCCATTTTGAACTTCTTCAAAACTTTGTGAAGGTATGTACTTTGTGAAAGTCCTATCAGGCGTTTTGATCTATCTCTATAGATCTTGGTGCCCAATATATAACCTACTTCACCGAGGTCTTTCATTGAAAATCTCTTGTTCAAATAACCCTTTATACTTTTCAAACGTTCTATATCATTTCCATTCAATAATATGCCATCCACATACAGTATTAGAAATGCTACATAACTCCCACTCAAAAGCTTTGATCACCTCATCAAAGTGAAGATTGCAACTCTGAGATGCTTGTATTAGTCCATAAATGGACTGCTAGAGCTTGCATAACTTACTAGCATCCATAGGATCGACAAAACCTTCATGTTGCATCATATACAACTCTTCCACGAGGAAACCACTAAGGAACATTGTTTTTGACGTTCATCTGCGAGATTTCATAATAAAAAATGCAGCAATTGCTAACATAATCCTAACATACTTCAGCATCGCTATGGGTGAGAAAGTCTCATCATAGTTAACCCATTGAATATGTCGAAAACCTTTTGCAACAAGTCAAACTTTATAGACAGTGATATTAGCATTAGTGTCTGTCCTCTTCTTAAAGATCCATTTGTCCTCGATGTCCTTGCGGTCATCGAGTAAGTCCGCCAAAGTCCACACTAGGTATTCGTACATGGATCCTATCTCGGATTTCATGGCCTCAAGCCATTTGTCGGAATCCAAATTCATCATCGCTTCCTCATAGTTCGTATTTTCACCGTTGTCCAACAACATGACCTCCAAGACAAGATTACTTGCCCAAGATTTGATCGCTGGTATCACCGTACCTACTTCAATCTCGTTACTGGCAAGTCCCTTTACTCATTCCGTAATACAAGATCCCCATGACTAAACTCATTAGTCGCATGCTTGCAAGCTATTCATGATGGTGTATTACCGAGAGGGCCCAGAGATATCTCTCCATCACATGGAGTGACAAATCCCAGTCTCGATCCATGCAACCCAACAAATACTTTCTAAGATACCTATAGAGCACATTTATGATCACCTGGTTATGAAGTGACATTTCATACCTACAAAATACTCTTCCAGTATTAGGGAGTGGTACGATCTCATGGTCCAAGGAATAGATACTTGACATGAAGAAAGTTGTAGCAATTAAACTAGGTGCTACAATTAGATGCTAAGTTTACGGTTGAGTATGTCCATCACATCATTCTCCTAATGATGTGGTCATGTTATTAAGTGATAACTCATGTCTATGGTTAAGAGACCTTAACCATATTTAATCAACGACCTAGTCTAGTAGAGGCTCACTAGGGACATGGTGCCTATTTATATATCCAAACATGTATTTAAGTTTTTGGTCAATGCAATTATAGCATGGATAATAAGGATTTATCAAGAACAAGGAAATATGATAATAACAACTTTATTAATGCCTCTAGGGCATATTTCCAACACCATGGGGACATATATGCTGGACTAGTAGCTGCAATAATATGATAAAGGACACTTCTTGGCATCTCGCTAAAGATATGTTGAAATTGTTCTACGGCAATGGAGGTTGAGGACATGCGTGATGGTTTACAACTTGCAAACTCCTTAGGATTTAATCGATTTGAAGCGGAATCAGATTCTTTTGAAATCATCAATTCTTGCACAAGGGAATCTCAGTGGTGGAATGAGTCAGTAGCGGTGTTCGCAGACTGTCTGAATATGGTTACTTCGATTGGGAATGTCAACTTTAAGCATTGTTTACGTGTGGCTAATACCACACGTCATGAGCCGGTTAAATTTAGTTTTTGTAATAAATGTTCTGTTAGTTCGATTGACAAACCTTTGGGATATATCGTCAATAGTCTAGTGAATGATGCAAGTTTGATCCAAGTTAATAAAGCTAGCCACGATGGCCTTCCCTAAAAAAGTATCTCTTCCTTTCCCATCTCATTAAAAAATAATGAAAGTTTTTTCAAACTTTATTTCAACAATCATTTCAACTACGATTGCTATTAGGATTTTACTACAATTTCAACTATAGGCTCTTAGTTCTTTTGGAAGTGACCTAACAGGAGGGGATGCTTCAGCTGTCTTGACTTCCACATTCATGCGGTCAATGATCACCTACGTATCCTCGTTGGGGGAGAAGGACACAACTTCGTAGCCCCACACGAGCACGGCATTCATTTCTGCCAAAGGAGCTGCCAACATGCGAGCAAAGTAGCGATGGGACGATGGTTGATTCAGTCTTATGCAGCGCGTCCTTCTTGACCCACTAGGAGTAGTCTCTTTCCGTCTCTTTGAACTGTCTCTCAACACATTCCTCTTTGGTCTCATTGTCGTAAGGTTGACGAGGATAACGACCACCACAACATGAACGATGAGGGTGGGTGTGGTGGCGATGAAGAAGATGGAAGATAGTTGTTCAGTGGCGTCCGACGAAGGAGGCAAATGACTGAGGAGTGGCACTACTGACTGAGGTGCCCAGTTTATATACCCATGAATGGACACGCTCCAACAGAAGGCTAGATTTGGCACACGCGGGTGGAAAACTGGTGCAAGAAGCGGCGGTAGCCATTTATGGGTGTTCTTCCCGATGGAAAAGTGGTTGTTCCATTGGTAGGGGCAAGAGCGACAATCATATGGATTTCGTGCCATTGACCGGGCTGCTCGTGGAAGGAAGAGGTTAGGCTGAAACTTCTTGCCCCCGCGAACGGTTGCTTTTGGAGGCCGCTCCATATCAGCGCTCACAATCTCCAATATGGAGGCTCACAGGCTCAATTTGGAGCGGCCGCCATAAATTATGCATGCTAAGGGTTGGACCGCTCATTTCAGCCATGATCGCCAAATACCACACGAGTGATTATTATTGCAATCGGGTTGATACGTTGCATCTGTCTAAGTTGCTCTTTGCAAGTGAAATATATATATATATATATATATATATATATATATATATATATATATATATATATATATATATATATATATATATATATACGGCTGCGCTATTGTGAGCGTGCGCGCATTGTTGCTTAGCCTGCGCTTCGGCCGCTCCTAATCAGGCGTGCGGGTCGCGTCTCCATAGCAAGAATGTTTGAGGGTAACGGTATGTGCAAAAGAAAGTAACACATTTAATTCTGTTACCATGTGTTACTCCGCCACGTTCTGAATTTGGGTAACTATTCATTGCTAGTAATAGATTAACTATAGATGGTAATGGACCTAGTTTTTTACCGGGATGGGAGATATCTATGGTTTCATCCCTAATCGTAGTAAAACCTTCTTGAGACGTGCAGTAACACATTACTAGATGCTCATTGTGGATGATAATGCAAAAAAAAATGAATAAAAAAGTCAAAGATGCTTTGATCCAGGCTGATATATGTAGTAATGTATTACTACAATCATGGGGACGTGGGTACAAAATGTAACCATGATGGTAATCTGTTACAACTTAATAAGGGCCATTTACTAGTGCCATAATACTGATAGTAACATCTTTACTAGATCCTATATGCCTGATTACTGATGGTAGGAATTAACAGTTGGGCTAGGCCTTTTTACGATGTTTGGACAATCACGATGAAGTGAAATGTAGGCATGCGAGGGATGGCTCTGTTAATTAGCGCATGGTAACCTGTTATTACTATTCTTTTTTCACGAAGGAAGTTAGCAACGTGGAGCAGTTTCGGTCGTAAGACGTTACGTTCGATTTTCCCCACATTGTGCGCGCCCTTCCGCCTGGTTAACTAGGGCTACTTAATGCATACTGGCTGGTAGGCTTGAAGTGGCCGGAGCGTAGGATAGAACACCATGCGCGCAGGCACAGTTTAGCAAGCCTATATATATATATATATATATATAGGTGTGCTAAAGTGAGCCTGAGCGCAATACGCTTATTCTACGCTCCGGCCTAACAGCGTGCAACCAACCAGAAAACATGCGCGTGGTTAGTGCCTTGGCCTCCAATTTTTCTTCCACCTACTAGTAATCAGCCATGTTGGATATAGTAACTGAATTAATTCGGTTACTGGCTGCAGCAATGGTTCACCGCTCCGCCACAACTTTTTTATTATATGCGTCCTCCTGATTACATATAGTAATCATCCATGGAAAATGTAGTAAAATATTAATTTGGTTACCGTATGCTTGTGATGGTTCATCATCTCACCACAGTTTTGCTTTATTACTTGTCTGCTCCAATCACACATGGTAATCAACCATGTAAAATATAGTAACATAATTTATTGGGTTACTGGTTGCATAAAAGCTATCATTTTATGTCAGAGAATTAAGGAGTGGTGTATGGCATCTCGTAATAGATCTAGTCCGTTATCATATGTGCCAGTTTCTTTTACCGTGCATGAGAGCGAAAGTAGTTTTACTACTGGTTACCATGCAAAACCATGTAAATCATTTGATATGCACGGGAAAGATGTGTGGGCCAGGGGACAGTTAACGAGGAAGGGAGCACTCTGGCAATTGGTCGTAACTGGCTGGACGTTTTTTACTAGAATTAGCAAAGGTATTACGACCAAGTGGAAGAGGAACTGGGTTGCTTGGTCAGACATGCGCGCCGTTTCCTGGCCGGAGCGTAGAATTAGGATTCTGCGCTCAGGCTTAGTTTAGCGCAGCCGTATATATATACATACATACATATATATATATATATATATATATATAGCCGTATATGAAATTTTTTGGGCACGCTGATGACAGGTCGATGTGGTGTGCAAGTAATATGCAAGCGTTTTGGAATACAAATTTCTAGATTGTCTCCCACCAAGAATATTTTCTGGATTGTCCTCCTCAGTTGTTTTGCTTCGACATGCTACATTAATGCCCCGTCGATTACTGAATTTTGAGGGTTACTTGTTAGTTTAAATGTAATTTTCAAAGGAATGTGTCCTCTTCTCTATAGAATGGTCCATGTATTGACAAGTTTAATTACTTTCTAGTCCTCATGCATGGAGATGGACAATCAACATCTCTTCATGTCTTTGGGACGAACACGTGGAGTCGGTGGATGCACCCTAGATGAAATTCATGAGTAGAATATGTATGGATCAGATTTTATATACAAGGAACGAAACATGGTGTCACAAGGAAGAGGCTAGACTGAAACTTCCCTCCCAACCGCTGCACTGTCGTGCGGGGCGTTTGTGTTGCCACTGCATTGTCAGGCTGTCCTTGACGACCAGGCTTACTGGGACATATTTGGCCCTGCAGTAGTACATGCCTACATTGTGCTCAGCACCAGCCGTGGCAGAGGTACGCCCAACGACGTATCTCTTCCCATAGGTAAGTTCCACGCCTTGGATCATATAATACCAGTATACCACACCAAAACCACCGCTCCCGGTGTTGGTGGCCAAACAGACAAAGCGCGGCACAACCGGAGAGGGGGAGGGGATATCACACAGAAACCAATATTTAAAGAAAACTTTGTGGAAACCACGTTTAAAAGTTTCAATTTTTTTTTAAAAAATACGGAATGTTGGGAGGGTGATGTTCTATTGCCATATTGCCATGTGAAATTCTAAGTTGAAACACACTACAGGATGCAAGCTATGGAAAAAAAATTAAGTAATAAATACTGACATTCTCTTTTGTTGAATATATTGTGTGCATGTATATTGTGTCTTGGACCCACCTCCTAGTTCTTCTGTACAGTGAGGTTGTTGCCCCATCATGTACATCATATATACGTGTCCAGTGCATCGATCAATGCAATCGTGTTGCACAGCCTATCCTTAGTCTTCTACATGGCATCCGAGCAAGTCGGTCCTAACCCTAGCTGCCGCCGCCGCACCTCCATCGCGCCGCCACCGCCGCCACCCGCCGCCGCGTCGGTTGTCGCTGCCCTACCCACCCGAAGCCATAGCCACCCGTCGCCGCCGCAGGCTTCCCCTTAGCCGTTGCCATCGCCGGTCGCCGCCGCTCCTTCCTCTCCCGCTTCCACACCACTCCCCACCATCCCACCCGCACCGCCCCACCCAACCCGCGTCGCCCCCAAACCCCCGCCGTCTCCAAACCCTAGCCGCCCCACCCGCGCCGCGCCGCCCCCACTCCTCCTAGCCGCGCCATGAGTTCTTCCTCCTCCATCGTCCCCAACCCCTTTGTTGGTCCAGATGTCACCCTCGTTCACGATCTGAACATCCATGAGCGTGTTCCGGTGGTTCTTGATCAATCCACTGCGTCCTACTCCGCTTGGAAGCGATATTTCTCCTTGGTGTTTCGCGAGTACCTGCTCCACGGCCATGTCGATGGCACCGTGGACTCCAGCCTCATGATCTACGACAAGGAGTGGATGATCCTCGACACCACCATCATCCGCTGGTTCTACCTCGCCATATCCAAGGACCTTTTCCACACGGTGGTGGATGATGACGACGACGCCTACGCCGTCTGGACCAAGCTCAATGGCCTCTTCACTGACAACAAACTGCAGCGCAAGGTCCTCGTCCACGGTGTATTTTATGGGTGCCAGTAGCTTGACTCGTCCATCGATAATTTTTGCATGCGCCTCCAAAAGCTTGCCGATGAGCTCCGCGATCTCGGTGAGACAGTCGACGGCAAGCTCCTCATGAGAACCCTCACCGCCGGTCTCAACGAGGACTTTGGGAATGCCGCCTCCAACCTCACCCTCATCCCGGAGCCCACCTTTGCCAAGGTGGCGGTGTATCTCAAGTTGGAGGAGCGACGGATGAAGACGGCCTAGACTTGGGCAACCCACACCACCCTCGTCACTGGCACCCGCGAGCGCTCGGGGCCACCTCCGCCGCGTCCCGCGCCGGCCTTCCCCTAGGCGTCGGCCACCCCCTTCCCGCCACCCCCACCGGCCGCTAACGGGGGTCGCCGCGGTGGCGGCCACGATGGCCGCAAGCAGGAGCAGGGTGCCGGGGCCCAGGGAGGAGCAGCCTGCCCCCAGCAGCAGTATCAACCGCCCCCGTGGTACGCCGGCCAAAACCCGTGGACAGGCGTTGTGCAAGCCTACTCCATTCCGGTTCCCTGCACTCCTGCCCTGGGTATCCTCGGCGCGCGGCCTCCCTCCCATTAGGCATTTTATGCCGTGTCGCAGCCCTACGCGGTGCCCTACGCCCCCTCTCCTACGGACAGCCACTGCAGCCAGGAGGGCTGCCACTGCTGGCCCTGACAGCGCCGCCTTAGCAGCCTGCACTCCCACCCGCACCGTGGGACCTGGCTCTCCTGGCGGCCCTACACTTCGCTCCCTCTCAGTCCACCTACACCGGTGGCGACGACTGGTATATGGACACGGGAGCTACCACGCATATGGCTGCTCATCCCGGTAATCTCCACACCTCCTATCCCGTCCACACTTCTGCTTGCATCACCATCGGTGATGGTTCCTCCCTTCCCATTATTCACACAGGACATGCATCTTTTCCATCCACATCTACTCCATTGTCATTATCTAACATCTTAGTTTCTGCTGACCTTATTAAAAATCTTGTCTCTGTTCATTCTTTTACACGTGAAAATCCTGTTACCGTTGAGTTTGACGAGTGTGGTTTTTCTGTTAAGGATGCTCGTACTCGGATGGCACTCCACCGATGTGACAGCCCCGAGGAGCTCTACCCGGTCCACTCCACTGCCTTCACTACCACCGCCGCCCGTGTTGCCCTCGCCACCGGTGTGGATCTCTAGCATGCTTGCTTGGGTCATCCCAACCTCTCCACCCTTCGTCATATACTTTAGAGTTTTTCTTTCATGTGTAATAAGATCGATGATCACTCTTGTCATGCGTGTTGCCTCGGCAAACATGCTCGTCTTCCTTTTAGGGAATCTTCTCATGTTTCATCGTACCCGTTTGAGTTAATTCATAGTGATGTTTGGACCTCTCCAGTTGCAAGTAATACGGGCTACTTTATTACCTTGTTATTCTTGATGATTTTTCGCACTATGTGTGGACCTTACCGTTGCGACGTAAGTCCGATGTTATTTCCACTCTCGTCACATTCTACTTCTATGTTTTCATGCAGTTTGATCGTCTCATCCTTGCGTTTCAGACAGATAATGGGAAGGAGTTCGACACCTTAGCTGCTCGTACCCTCCTCACCACACATGGCATGAATTTTCGTATCACATGCCCTTACACTTCGCAACAGAACGGTCGCATTGAGCGCGTCCTCCGCACTCTTCTCTTTCATGCCAATGTGCCTCCACACTTTTGGCCTGACGCTCTCTCCACCGCATCACTCCTCATTAACATCCGCCCCTGTCGTACTCGCGGGAACTTTGCACCTCATCATATTCTCTTCGGTGCACCACCCTCTTATGATGAGCTTCGCTTTTTTGTCTGTCTCTGCTATCCTAGCATTGCCGCCACTGCGCCTCATAAGCTTGCACCCTGCTCCGTCGCATGTATCTTCCTTAGCTACCCACCTAACACTAAAGGCTACCGTTGCTACGACCCTGTCTCACATTGTGTATTCACCTCCCGACACGTTTACTTTGATGAGAAGGTGTTTCCCTTTCGGCAGCACGTACCTCTCGTCGCCCCGTCGCCGCTGGCCACCGGCGGCCCTTGGGCGACCCCATCAGGTGGACGGCCCTGCTCGGCTCTCGGACCGCCTCTGGGCTTTGGCGGTCCTCGTGCAGTGGGACTAGCTGTGCCTCGCGCCCCCATGCCGCCTTTGCCATCACTGTCGGCCTTGCTGCCAGCGCCCTCCCCGGCTCCCTCAGGCGCCACCGCCTCATCGGCGGCCTCGCCGATCGTCTCGCCGGCAGCCACTTCGTCGGCCACCTCACTGCCCCCCTCGCTGGTGGCCTCGTCGGTGTCGGTGCCCTCGCTGGTTGCCTCGCCGGCCTCGACTGACCCCTCGGGCCCCGTCCCGAAGTTGTCATCTCGCCCCCTGACTCGGGCCGAGTCGACATTCACCGCTCGAGCCTACGGTACTCTAGCGACGAGTATCTCCTCGATGCCTCCACCATCGAGCCGTCCCCGATTCCTGCGTCGGCAAGAGCAGCCCTACGTGATCCTCACTGGCTTGCTGTGATGCAGGAAAAGTTCAACGCTCTTCAGCGGAACCGTACCTGGACACTGGTTCCCCGGCCTTCTCGCGCCAACGTCATCAGCGACAAGTGGGTTTTTCATCATAAGACCCGCTCGGATGGCACACTTGAGCGCTACAAGGCTCATTGGGTGGTCTGTGGTTTTCGGCAGCGTGCTGGTGTTGACTTCACTGAGACGTTTCCACTGTTTCTTAAATCGGGCACAATCTGCACCGTCCTTCAGCTGGCGGTCTCCCGTGGCTGGCCGGTTCATCAGATGGTGTCTCCAACGCCTTCCTTCATGGCCACCTTGAGGAGTGGGTTTATTGTGAGCATCCCATCAATTTTGTCGACGCCTCTTACCCTGGCCATGTGTGCTTGCTGCCCGGTCTCTATACGGTCTCAAGCAAGCACCTTGCGCCTGGTACCAGCGTATCGCCGGGTTTCTTCAGACACTGGGCTTCTGCGTCACCCGCTCGGATGCCTCATTGTTTGTCTATCACCGAGGTGACACGACTGCCTATTTGCTTCTCTATGTCGACGGCATCATCCCGACGGCCTCCTCTGCAGCCCTTCTTCAGCAGATCACTCTTTCTGGCTGCGTGACAAGTTTTCTATCAAGGATTTGGGCTCTCTTCATTATTTCCTTGGCATTGAGGTCGTTCGGTGACCCGACGGCTTCTTTCTTCATCAGCAGAAGCATGCGCATGAGCTACTTGAGCGTGCCGGCATGCTCAACTATCATCCTGTTGCTACTCCTGTTGACACGAAGGCCAAGGTTTCTGCTCTCAAGGGCTCGCCCACGTCAGATGCTCCGTTCTACCAGTCCATCGTGGGTGATGTCTAGTATCTGACGCTCACCCGGCCAGATCTACATTATGATATTTAGTAGGTGTGTCTCCACATGCACGGCCCTCATGACTCCCATTGGACACTCGTGAAACGGATTCTCCGATACATCCGTGGCACGATGTCTCTTGGACTCACTCTCACGGCGTCCACCTCTCTGGATATGGTAGCTTATTCCGATGCTGATTGGGCTGGCTGCCATGACACACGTCGCTCCATCTCTGGCTACTGCATCTACCTCAGTCCTTCACTCTTCTCGTGGTCGTCCAAGCGACAACCCACAATTTCACGCTCCAGCGCGGAGGCCGAGTACCGAGTAGTGGCTAACGCAGTCAGCGAGTGCACCTGGCTATGACAGCTACTTCAGCAGTTCCATCATGATGTCTGCCAGGCTATGGTTGTCTACTGCGACAACGTCTCCGCGGTGTACCTTTCTGCCAACCCCGTTCATCATTGCCGGACCAAGCACATTGAGCTGGACATTCACTTTGTGCATGAACAGGTGGCCCTTGGACGCATTCGGGTTCTCTAAGTTCCGACCGCACAACAGTTCGCCAATGTGATGACTAAGGGATTGCCTACTTCCACCTTCAAGGAGCTTCGTTCCAGTCTCTGCGTCTCAGGCGACGCTTCGACGACGCGGGGGGGGGGGGGGGGGTTGTTGAATATATTGTGTGCATGTATATTTGTCGGCATCCTGGGAACGGGGGTACGCAGACTTGCCTGCCTGTGGCCCACGGCGTAGCTCCACCAGCGGCCTAGAACGGCCCATCATCTACAGTGACAACTCAAGACCCCCGCGAGGCCGACGACGCCAAGACCTCCCGGGGGGCAGCCTCACTAGGCTGGCTCCCGAGGAGCGGAGATATCTATGCAAGGGGCACCTCGCGAGGTTCACGTGACGTGAGCCGTGACGACCAAGGCCAGGCGGGCGCAGCGTACCAGTTTCCTCTTTGGTGCTAAAGAGGCAGGCGCGGGCGAGAAGTCCTGAGGCATCAGGCAAAGGTTTCCTTATTGGTGCAACAAGACCAAGGCCAGCAGGGCGGCAGGATGGAGGTCACCGCGGAGCCCACAGCAGCGTCACCGCTAGAGTCTTTGGCAGGCGAAGACGACCTTTTGTCAGGATAACTTGTACTAGTTGTCCCCCTTTAAACTTGGTCGTTGTGGGGTCCCTTCCCGCCTAACATTTGGGAAGAGGACCAGGGCATATAAATAGGGCTAGCCACCACCGTAGCAGGGGAGAGGGATCATTCAGTCCATCCTCACACACACAAGCTCATAAACCTCAATAACACCTCTCCTCGGGAGGCAGTTCATCCATTGTACTAGTTCATCCTTAGCTCTCGAGGCAATCCACCACCGCCACACTGGAGTAGGGTATTACACCACAACGGTGGCCCAAACCAGTATAAACCTTTGTGTCCCGTGTTCCTTGGGTTCGTCGAGCTAGGCCTAGAGATTGCCGTGCGAACGAGCTAGGGAGGGGGAGAGTTCTTCGTGCGCACCCCAGTGTTCGAACCTCAAGGGTTTGCCGGAACCCACGAATCCGACAATATTGTGTCTTGGGCCCACCTCCTAGTTCTCCTGTATAGTTAAGTTTGTGGCCCCTTCCCGTATATCATATATATGTGCCCAGTGCACCAATCAATGCAATTGTGTTGCATGGCCTATCCTTAGTCTTCTACATCTTTGGCCATATTCAATGTTGATTTTGTTTTTTTCGTAGCTCACATTTCGTAATGTCTTCAAACCTAGATTTTCACATGGCAATATAACAACACCCTCAACAACCCCTTTTTTCAAGATTTTTTTTCAAAACCTCAAAACATGTTTTCACATGGTTTTTATCGAATGTTGATTTCCATGTGATATTCTCTCAAGTGATGGGACCGCTAGCAAGGAATGAGGAATTAGGACAAACAAAACACACTGTTTCCTTTTTTTCTCCCTCTATATAGAGTGGTGTTATAATTTTCTTCTTCTTTTTTACGTGTAGAGTGGAGGTATTGGTTTGCCATGTATCCTGATTGTGCGCCTTAAACAAAAATCAGTACTCACGCTGTCCAGTAGCATGAGTGGATCTAGTCCATCGGATGTCGGATCAGCTGAATGGATGGCTCGTATTGCGTAGTTATGTGCCGTAAAAGACTGATAACTATTTCTTTGTGAACTAGGCCTTCTTTGGTTCATAGGGTAGGAAAATTGCAGGAATAGGAAAGTTATAGGAAATGAGATGACATATATTTCAAATCTTATGAGTAGGGATAGGAAAGAAGATGCCCTTTGATTCACATCATAGGATTTTTTTTTCATTGAATCTGGGCTAATGTTTATTTTTCTATGAAATGTGGAGGATAAGAAGAATTCCTCCATAAGAATAAGATTTCATTCCTACAAACCAAAGGGCTCTAAAGAATTTTTTTTATAGAAATCCTATCCTATGAAATTTCTATAAGATTTCTCTAAACCAAAAAAAGTATAAAAGACTGATAAATATATGCGTGCACAGATGCACTAGAGCTGATATAAAACTGAAAAGGTGCCAGGTTAGCATGATCCTCAAGTGAGTGGGGATCGAGTGGTCAGGCAAAGCGTTCTCTGCTGTTAGGAGCTGACACTCAGAAAAAATTAGAAATCCAACAGAGCCACCATCATACCCGGGACGCGTGCATATCTTTTTTGTATTGTACTTTTAAAGTATGGTTATCAGTATAGCTAATTGTTGGCTATAAAAAAGTGTCATGCCATCTATAGCCAATTTTATAGTCAACATGTATAACAATTAGCTCTGAATATGTGCTACTTTCTTAATATATGACTCACCTTTCATTTTTACATAGTGCCTAAAAGCATGTGTTGTAGCTTGCTTTTGCATGAGAGCCCACTCACATTCTCTCTCCTAGCCTCTCTCATTCAACTAAGCATAGAAATATTATTTTACACCTTACGACCTACTGACTGTACTTTATTGTACTTGCTCTTATATGTTACATACGTAGTACCTACATCGATGTTTGATTGGACAGTCAGAAGTATATATATATATATATATGACGATGACCCCAACTTTTCCCGTTACACTCAATAAATCCAGTGTCCCTCGATAAAGAAAAGAAAGGTAATTAGGCATCTCCAACGCTGACCCGTAAACCTCCGGCATGCGTCCGTACCACGGTGTTCGGACAGCGGAAACCATCCAATACGGGCATGTATCGGTCCCCAGAGCAGTTCGGGCGTGACTTTTCCCGCAAATCGGAGGCAAATGTGGAGAGCTTTGTGAGAGTCCGGGCCGATCCTACGCCCTCTTCCGACCGGCTTGACCCACCAAAACCCATCCTCCCTGGCCCGCACGCATTCCCTCTCGGTGCCAGTTGCCCGCATTCATGTCGTTGTAGAGCGCGCCGCTCCACATTGAAAATAGCTCAGGGCGGACGCGACCTCTCACTACCTCCGATATTGAAGTGGTGCGCCGGTCGAGGGCACCGCCCGCGACGCGTCTCCGGTGTCCGCGCCTGTTCAGTGCCAGAGACACGTGACTGGACGGGACAAGACAGATATATACCACGCTCGTTCAATGTCGTTCAGTCTGTATGCCGCCATTAAGAAGGCTTGCCGGCCAAGAAACCCACTTCGGCGCCACGCATTGACGTACGCGGACGCCTTGCCTCACTAGAATTTGCTATATAAAGGTGGCCACACCCAGACGACTCCACACCACAACACAAGTCCCTCCCCGTCCTCCTCCTTTGCACTGCATCCGCCGTGACTGCATGCGGCGAAGCTCTATGGGAGAGCCTTTCCACGGAGATGGAAGCACGCCATGGCCGCCCTAGCCGCCGCTTGGCAAAGCCGTCGTGCCACGGGGATCGAGGCCGGCTTGCCGGCTAGCTCGTCCGAGGTCTCCGGCGACAAGGATGAGACCACAATGGAGACGAGCTCCGATGACACCGCCTGACTCCTGTTCACGCCAGCTTCAACATGGAGTAGGCGCAGGCGCACTAAAACGCCGCCATGGCGGAGGTGCAGCCTGCGTCGGCTCCTCTGTCGGCGTTTCAGCAGGCGCGGGAGGAACAACGGTACAACTTGTTTCTCCAGCAGCAACACTGGCTGGCGGAGGGCCAGATCTACGGCGAGTGGGCGAACGAGGAGCCCGTGGTAGCCATGGTTGCGGCAAACCCCAACTCCATCGTAGAGTAGCGTGCCATCTTCGATGTCGTCGGCGCTCAAACCGCCGCATGCCAGGAAGTGACCGCCGCGGAGGTGCAACTGCAGGCGATCACAGAAGAGAACAACGCGAGCTACGCCTCCTACGCGCCGCCGATGAACCATCAGCCGGCACGGTGGGACGAAGACAACGTCGGCGCCACCATTTTCATCGTGGACCTCACGTCCACAGGCGACGGACAGGTCGCGGACTCCTCTAAGGATGAATAGGCCACGGGATGTGGCGGTGCCTTGTGTCTCATGTGGGCCGGTTAGTCTTCCATGTTGTACTCTTTCTCGCCGGAGTCCACACCTTCACTTCATCGGTCTTATCGCCGGTGGTCATGAAGATGGCGGATGGAGGACGACACAGGCTTCGACGCTGGGCACCGCCGTCGTAGGATAGTTTTAGGGTCGGGTCTTTTTTTCTGTTGTGTATGTTCGAAATGTAATGAAAATTTGTTGTATTTGTATGAAATCCATCATGTTTATATAAAACCCGGCTGTGTTTGAATGAATTTCATCCGGTTAGTTTGAAATGTTGTCAAAATGTATGTCGCTAGCACTGGAACCCCCGCATCCATGTCCGTGGACCAGTCTGCGGAGGGATGCGGAAGGAAATTTGCGGGTTGCCATTGGAGATGTCCTTACGACCCTTCGGTTTAATAACAAATCTGATCTTTATATCAGCTCCAATCAAGAATCCCCAAGGGACCCCAAGAATTCTTGGTATAAGCTCATTCCAATCCTCAATTCTCCTTTCGAGATTCGGGGATAATGAATCAATTGAACGTGCTTCAAAGATTTGTTCCACTTTCGGAAGACTTTGCGTTATGTCACTAGATCTCGATTTTTCTTATACAAACGTAACTAACCTATCTCCCTTGTAAAGGATTTCTCCATAATGACCATTAACAGTTGCTCCTGTAGTGGTCAAATAAGATTTAGCGGCTCTTATAACAAAGGAATTCATATTTACAATGAAAATTTGACCGGATTTTTTTATGTGCGATTTAAATAGACATACATTTTCACAAATAAATTATCCATGGTGAATTATTGCGAATGTCTCTTCCCAAGAATCATGATGGACAAAGTGACAATTCAAAAGGAATGGATCCAACATTATGTTACTATCGAAATTAGAAATCCTTTTATTTTCATCTATTAAAGAGTATTTAAGTTCTTGAAATACTTGGAAGGTTTGTTTTAAATTGTCAACAAACAAATATTTGGATCTACTAGCTACAATAGCGCGTAAGGGCCCAAAAATTTCTCAAATAGGAATTCTAGGATTCCATTCTTTTATTGCATTGAGATGTTTTGAATTCTTGAATAAACCAATTCGAGAACATTTGGATGCCAACAAAATCATCAAAGAGTGGTATTCTTTATTTCGATTCAACAAAGTGCCAATAGCTTCTGGATGTTGGCTAAGTGGTTCAATCTTCGCCTTGGAATAGAAAGAATTGATGCCTTTATTTGCCATGTACGCCTTTGCCAGACCATTAAAGGTTTCCAACGTTGATCAAATGGTGGGTGAGTGTATATGAACGACTTCGATTGTACTATTTAAAAAAAAGTTGATCAAACGGTAATATAACATACAGCTTGAAGCTGAAGTTCGCCATGCATGCATGGGATCGTACGTGTTCTACCGACAACAACAAGGGATTACCTTGCATGCACAAAGCTGTTTTATCGATCCGTCTAGTGATGATGGTGAGAGTCAGAGGTGGCAATGGCTATGCACCTTCCAGCTAAAGATGCTTGTCCTGGCTAGCTAGAAGACTCCTGCCAAAAACCTCTGTTATAAAGTGAATGCATGGTTCTTACTTGGTCTAAAGTGGGTTAAAGAGGCCGAACATATGCTCTTGTTTTGCTTTAGCAGGGCTTGGTGCTCTTTATATCACCTATCCCCTTTCTTCTTTTCCTTTCCATCGATTGATCACTCACTCCAGCAGTTTGCTTCAGATCGAGAAAACTCACTTCAAAAGCTCCAATCTTTCTGTGTGATTGGCTGATTGCACCTAATAATTTCGGTGGATTGAACTGGCGACGAAGTACACTGAGCAAAGACCATCCATCTATATGGAAATCCTGAAAAGTGGGAACAAAGCAAGCACTTACTGATCAATCATTTCTGGCCCGTAAATAATTTGATTCGGTTTCTTGTCTATGCAGCCCGTTACTTGTCTTGAAAGTAATTCATGTGAATGTGCTTCGAAGTTTGCAAGAGGAAAAGATGCATAGCATGGCCGGCTGAACACTGTCAATCTCCACCTTTTGTTGTTCGGCATCTTCCTTTCCTTGTCAAAGGTATTCACACTGATTTCTCTTTTAATGTTACGCCCACACTGGTTTCTCAGCACCTTTTCCCATGGTATGAGTTGTTCTAGCGTGATAGAAGGGAAATGCAAAAAAATTTGCTCCTGAAACCATAGAACATTAGAGTAATATAGCTAGGGTAATGATAGATAAGAAAGTGCACCATTTTTATCTTCAAAGTTGGGTTTGTGTGGATTGGTGTCATAGTTTCGACGATAAAGACGGCATCATGCAGCCTAGTGTGAATGTTGCGGTTGACGGGATTGACACCGAGGAGCCTATGGGTTTTCTCTTTTTCCGGTGAAATACCGACTCTAGATCAAGCGGTTTGTTGTCTGGGTCAGGTACACCTGCGCGTATTGGTGGCAATGGTGCTAATAATAGTATCAAATTTGATATGGTCGGTGGTTCTCGTGTTTCGTTCTTTTGAGCTCATATGCTCTTCCATGGCAGCACGCCTAAGAATCAGTGGTTCGATAGCTTGCCTTTCAAGGGGTGTGCCTGGGACCATATCATGTTCAAGGGTTTAGATTTTACATTTATCGGAGTAAATGATTAGAGGGGCACTTCAACACCTTTAATGTTATTCCATCTCAGGCAAGCTTGGTCAATCATGGGAATTTTACGGGAGTTATGGAAAAACGTCAAGAAGCAAAGACACAACTAGAGATGACGACTTCAAAGGTCTTTGGTGTAAATCTGCATTTATCAGGGATTTTTGTTGTGTCTATGCATTTAGTTTCTTCAATCTGATGTACTATGCCTATTTATTAATAAGGGATAAGTATATTTTTCGTCCTCAAATTCTGGCGATAGTATAGAAATCGACCCTCAACTCCGAAACCACTAAAACTCAGTCCCTCAACTATTTAAACCGGATACTTTTTGTCCCTCGCGACGCTTAAAGTGGTTTGGTATGACGTCAACCCGGTTTTGACTAAAACTGTCCATGTGGCCTGGTTTTGACCGCCATGTAATCTGACCTATGTTATTTATGAAAAATTGGGTTTGCTCAGAGCATCTCAGTCGCATGTTTGTCCAGTTTGGTAACAGCAAATTGTATGCTAACTAGATGGTTTCAGTTTCAGACCATTGTATAAATTGAATGGGATTCATAGCACATTGTTCACATGATTTTAGACCATTGTGTAAACTGAAGACATAGCAGATTTTTCACTTGTTCATAGTCTGACATAACCACAAACATAGTACTGATTAGTCTTACAAGAAAACTACAACGGAATTCTCAAAGTCAAACGAAGTAAATGAGAAATAGTACTGATTAGTCTTAGAAGCAACCACAGACATGAATTCTGACATAACCACAAGGGATAACCACAAACAAGAGTACAGGTATATTGGTCCAGTAGTTTTGATGAGACTTTCTTTGCTCTTTTATTTCCTGCTACTTGAGAACTTGCAGCACCAGATGTAACATTGACTGTAAATGATGAACTAGACTGCACATTTACTGTCACATTTGAACTTGAAGCAGACATCCAGAATATTACTGCACATTTACTGTCGCATTTACTGTAAATGATGAACTAGATTGCACATTTACTGTCACATTTTCAATCAAAACCAGGCCACGTGAACGGTTTTAGTCAAAACCGGGTCCACGTCATAGCAAAACCACTTTAAGCGTCGCGATGGACGAAAAATATCCGGTTTAAATAGTTGAGGGACTGAGTTTTAGTGGTTTCGGAGTTGATGGACGATTTCTATACTATCGCCAGAGTTCGAGGACGAAAAATATACTTATCCCTATTAATAAAATTGGATCGTCCACTCAAACAAATTATAAATAAAGCATCAAGCACTGTGTGTATAAGGTTTAATTTACTCTGAGGCGTCGATCCATGCTACGCACACGTTGGCGCACTGCAAGCGTAGTTAAAGGATGATGTATCCAACCTAATCTTTTTTTTGCAATCGTATACGTTTTTTTGAATGCCATCCTTATCAGGTTGTGCACGCAGGTACGGGGCACGCAACCCCCTTTTTCTTTGACTTTTGATTTCAATCTTTTATATCTTTTGAATCAAAAGTTTAAATTAAGTTTCTTTTTCATTTTTGTGTTTCTGGCGATGAGGGCTTTCAAATGAGATCCATTTTGAATACGTTTTGATGAACTTTTAAAATGTCGTTAAGTTTTAACTTCCAAAACTTGGTACGGTCAACCGACGAAATCGTAAGTTTCAAAAGCTGCGACTGGAAAAAATCTATGTTTAAAAACTAAAACTTAAACTTATTGTGTGCTTTCATGCGGGATCTAATAACTCTGCAGATTGGGAGGTAATCGGGCGACTCAGACGACATAGCAGGTGTGTGCCCCTGTGAATTTCCGCCTAGCGCTCGCTTTGTTCTCAGGGTCGCACATGCCGATCGATGGACGACATGTACACGAGGTACAAGCTACCCGTGTGATCAGAAGATGATATAACTGACAAGTAAAATCGGCAAAGCTTAGGTATCTTTAGAGCTGGCATCACATGCGCTTAGACCCATAGCAGAAGCAGCTGCAAAGGTAAACATAAAACCGGCAATGATAGTACGTATAGTAGGGACGTTGCGTGAATATTCACGCATTCACGGAGAGGAACATATTTACTAAGTTGGTGATTGATCGTTCAATCTGAGTCCGTCAACGTGTGCAACTGAAAATGCATGGCTTTGGCCAAAGTTAGTAGCATGGAATACACTCTATTTTAACAGCGGCGAACAGTGCATGCAATTGACCGGCGATTGATGCCTTACCTGCATGCATGCCAGTCTACCATTAGTTAGCCAAATGTACATTCCATGCATGTTGTACACTCTATCACGCATGCGCTGGTGTGCAAGCTTTTCGTCCAAATTATGAATCCAAGCTAGCAGTAGTGACCACACGAGAGTTTTCTGCTGGAGTGAACATCCAATCAAGCCGGCGACGCTGCCTATGACCGCGAATCGACCTAGCTTGTGTAAAACTGCATGTGATCTCTGAGCCACGCACAGTAAACTACAAAAGGTTAGCCACCCTTGAAGGAAGGGACCTTCCTCCGACGACTGTAGACAACGAAAGCGATCGAGCTTCTGCAAAGCGGCGCCTCAAATTTCGTGTTCCGTTCTCTTCCTTTAGCCTAGCTTAGGGTGGAGACACGACCCCCGGAAAACAGCGTGTGACACATACGTACATACGAGGAGCAGGACCATACACAACACTAGCAGAAAGAGCGAAGGGGAGAGAGAGATCCATGGAGATGGCTTTGCAAAAGCAGAAGCAGCAAAAACTAAAGGGAAAGGGAGGAGAGATAGCTGGAAGGCCGGCCGGCAGGATACGAGAGATCGGACGGGAGCCCGTATGATACCTACCAAATGCACGCTTTTCCATGCATGCGATAGCTGTGTGGGGGCTCGATCTGCATGCGATTGCATGCATGTTGGTCCCATGGCTCTTTATAGGTTTTCGCTTTCCCTTCGATCAAGCGGGATGGGATCCGAACCTGCAAATTACTTAACCTCAATCTTTACCTCGCCTCTTTATGTTCTTTAGCATCCTCGCTTTGGATTATCTTAGCTAGTGCGCATGGTTACTTGTAGTTTAGCTATAGGTGTACCGTCAAATTAAATATGGAGAGGATGAGTTATGCACATCATGTCAAAACTGAGCGATACATAATCATTTTCTTATAGCATCTTCAATAGATAAAACTGCCAAAATGGTCCAAAAAACCACTCCAACTGATCATTAATCTAGTTTTGTTAGCAAAAAGGAAGAGATTTATCTATTTAGTTTGCAATACCTAAAAATTTAGGTATTAGACTAAATTTGCCATCCCGCACCCCTGCCACCCTAGCCCGTCCTCTCCGGAGGCGTCCCCAACATTGTCCCCGCCCTTCGCTGCTCTCCCTCACAACGTCACCCCTTCTCTGTGCACGTTTCCTGGCAACATTCGCCTCGATATCTCATCCACCGCAATCGGCCACCACCCCGGCAACCACCCTCACTCCCGCCTCTCTCCCTCCTACTCCCACCCCTTCTCCGCACTCCCATACCACCGCACCACCCTACGCCGTGTGCAAATACCACCACACCACCCTCCCACTGTCCCACACCATGTCGATCGCCTTGCACCGCATGTCCTGCCCGTTCTGCACCATCTTTTTTTTTGTCGGGGCGTTCCGCACCATCTGCCGCCATGCTCGGATCCAGCAAGAGTACTACTATTATGGAAGGAATGAATGGGAAGATAGTCACTGACCAACAGGGGTCCATATGGCAGTGTCTAGAAAAAAAAAATACATAACGAGGTTTAGGTACTTTGCTGGACGAGAGGCCAAAAAATGAGCTTTGCTACACTTACGTAGGGTAGCTACGGAAATTTATGTAAATGATGACGTGTGGTTGTTTGATTTGAAATTTGTAGGTCTAGCATTTTTGCAACAAAAAAAAAGACTTAATTTCTTACAACGCCTATACCTAAAACTAACCTTACACAACCAAATCTATTGGATAGCGTTGCTCTTATGAGGCTACAGATTTGGTGATCAAAATTACAGTCCCCGAAGATTCCTTTTTGTTTCATTTGAGCTCACACTTTCCCATGCATGTGCGCTACTCATGGCATGGAGCTGCATGCCGAAACTTCCTACAAAAGGAATATGTAAAGCGGCGGGCACAAGGCAACGTACCTATCGTTCGAATTCAACTCGGTCCTACTTACTAAGACGCGCGGTTTCAATCGGGATGCAAAATCGGTTGATTCATACTATTGCCCAACGGGATTAAATACTCAACGTTTGTGTTTTATTCAAGTCTTGAAATTTGCCAACCAAAATCAGGCGAACCACGAGAACAAGATCAAGTAGATACTAGTTCCAAAGGGAAGGCTCCAGGTAGGGTTAAAATCACCGAGTTCATTGACTAGACAAAGGGTCAATAAATATAGTACCCCCTCCGTTTCTAAACACAAGTCTAGAGATTCCACAAATGTATAGTACATAAAATGAATAAATCTACACTCTAAAATACATATTTATTCATCCATTTATAGTTTATACATTAAAATCTATAAAAACACATATATTTAGAAACGGAGGAAGTACAGAATACAGCCAGGCCAGTGAAAGAATCCATCTCTACCGTCTCCCCATCGTCTTTTCGTTGCAGAGGTGCTTTGTTCAGGATCATGCATGGCATGCACCACGCAGACGCGCAGTAGCTTGGGAAATAAAGCTTTGCAGGCGAGCATCACAGTCCACAAAGCCCCAATGATTCCTTCCATTCCTTGCCCACGCATACATACACGTACTGCTGTAAAACAATGGCCATTCATCACCGATTGCCATGAATCGGTCGATCCACCGCCACTGCAATATCAAAACCATGGTAGATAAAATGTACTTCCTCTGTAAACTAATATAAGAGTGTTTAGATAACTAAAATAGTAATCTAAACGCTCTTATATTAGTTTACGGAGGGAGTAACGTTTAAGGCCTCATTCGGTTTGGAGGATTTTCGTAGGAAAAACATAGGAATAAGGATTCCAGAGAAAAATTTCCTATGTATGCATTCGGTTTGTAGGAAATGCGTGCAGGAATTTCGTAGGAATACTACTCATTTCCCGTGTTTTTGGAGGAAACTACACATCCACTCAAAGCTCATTTTACGCGTAGGAACGAGGCAAGTCAATTCCTTAGAATGGCAAGTGCCATCCTATCATATTCCTATACTACTTCTAATTCCTATGTTTTGATTTCCTCCAAACCGAACGAGCCCTAAGATCGTCCACTCCGTCCGAAATACTGCCAATTTCTAAATAAACAAACACCGCAACATACACATGGTCAAAAGAAAAACAAGACCCGGTCCAGTCCAACCAGCGGCGCACGACCCGGCGGCCTTGCCCCCTTGGCCTCCATTCCTCCCCAACAGCTCCGCGTGTACGCCCGGGCCGCGCGGGACACAATCATTCACCAATGCATTTACCCAGGCACAGGCAGTCAGGCGCACGGAAAAACGTGCACGGCAATGCCATGCAGCAGGCAGCAGAGCTGTAAGTACACGTACAGTATACGCCCTGCGAGCGATGGACTGGGTGTGTCCGATTGTCACCCAAGCATCTGCAAGCCTGATGAGAAGCAGCGAGTCGCATCCAGCACACAGCAACAGATGGAGATCAGATCCTACCACTGTTGCAGAGTGATGGAGTGGGCGCCCGCCCATTGGCGATGGCCGGCCCTTCGCTTGCAACTGGTCGTGTCTGACGGACGTGTCCTGAGTTTTCCTGTACGCAGGGGCTCTGGCGACTACTGGTGCTGCTGCGAGTATGTGTGGAACACCAGGGTGGCGACCGAGGCCGACCGCCTCAGAATTTCCAACGCGGCATGCACCTCGCGTGGCGTTCCCGTGCGGCTGTCGAGCACGTCAATCAAAAGAAATTGGGAGCATCCACAACAGGTTTTCGTTTTTACTAGTATCGCTGCTGTGCTAGCTTCAACTCCCAATGAAACGTACGTGCTCCGAGCAGCTGGTCCGTGAGGTTCGATCGGCTCAAAGGTTTCCTCCATGCCGTGCGCTCTGATGGACACAATGACACGAACCATCCACGGACCGATTGTTGCTGGTGCACGCGATCCGTGATTCGTTCCAGTCCCCTCTCTCCGTGCTGCCGCTGCCGCACTCGTCCAATCCAGCTCCAGCTCCATGTCAGGCCATGGCCGGCCGCGGACGGAGGAGAGCCAGCACTGTTTGTTACGTGGCGCGTCGCATCGCTTTGCCTGATTTGAGCAGCGGCCAAAGTGGTCGTCGGCGAGGTGAGGTGAGCCGGTCAAGCCCGACCTTTGGCAACCGGCGCATCTCTCTCCCTCTCTTTCCTTCTTTTTCCCGCTCTTTACTCTGTCACTGTCCATGTCCCGACTGGGTGCTGGCTTTGGGCCTGGCCGCTTTGGCTGGCCACCTCACCCTCGCCTGCTGCGTTTGCGTTGCGTCCCACCTCATGGTCATGGAACCCCATCCCTTGCTTGGCCTTTACATATTTGCTTTGCTCCTCCTCGCCTTTGCTACTTTCCGTGTTATCCTCCAGAAATCGCACACATATTTTATACTAGCTGGTATTCCTTGCTTGAGCCGCAGGGGTTCTTAACTTGTGAACATTTGAATTGATATTCCACGAGTGCAGTTTTCTTTTTCAAAAGCCAGGCCCTAGTGCAAGTATGCAGTACTGTCTGTCATTAGCTCTCTATTTGTTTCCTTTCGAAATGATGGTGTACTACCTCTACTTTGCACTAGTCAAAGTAAACACTAGTAGACGAGTAATACCGGGGCTCCTTTGATGCAACTATGCAATATTCATATAGGATAAGGAAAATGAAGGATTGATATATCGTGTCCACTTGAATCCTACGGAATACAAAAAACAAAGGAACTGCCGCAGGTGTGTATTTGATGGATGCATGCTTAATCTTCTAACTAGGAAATTTCCATAGGGATGATTCCCAGTGATGGCGTTCCTACAAATCAAACAACACTTGGCCTTTTAAATTCACATGTTTCTAAAAACGCAAGGATAAAAAAACATAGGATTGAAATGCCATGCTCATCTCAACCATATAGGGGTTTGGGTTGTTTGATTGCATCACTGAAAAACGAATGATTCTTTCAAAGATGTTCGAATGGATGCTAGAAATTCTATGGGAAGTAGTACAAAGAAATCGTTAGAAAAAAATTCCTATAAGATTTAATCCTATAAATCATACAACCAACGTAGGAAAATTTCCTAAGAATTCTACCCTCTAAAATTCTTATGAAAATCCTTTGAATCAAAGGAGCCCTATAGGGACAATTACATATAACAATTCTATTATAATCATATGAATCAAAGGAGCCCTAAACATTCATTATTAATTTGCAAAATGGTTAGCTAATCATCTCAATGGGGCTGCATAGTCCACTTAACCCACCCAAGAATCCTATCACGTAGGCTCTCAATTTCATATTTGGACGAATTCTAGTTCCTAGAGATTTTCATACCAACCTTGTAGTTTTGTAAACTCCATTATTTTTTCTCTGGTCGATTTTTCGCTCAGCTTCAAAGAATATTTGATCAAACCTGATAGAAAGATTTGTGTTGTTTATATGGAACAAGAATGTCATGGACCTAGTATTTTGGGAAAGTTCTGCATTATTCCTTTGATGAACTATGCATATGGCTTTTATTACACATTTATGTGATTTTAATTCATGTAAGAATCAAGATGTTATGACATTTGTCCGCAAAAATATATGTTATGACACTTAGGCTCCGTTCGGAACCCTTCCGCTCCGTAACTCCGCCGTCGCGGAGCGGAGCGGCATACAGTAGAAATATGGAGAGCGGCAAACAGGCTACTCTACGTACTCCGCTCCCTGCTGACGGAGCGGTGGATCGCCAAACACAGCCTTAATGTTATATATTGTGCATTTTAATCCTCGGCCAAATAGGCATGTGTTCAACCATCCTACTATCAAACATAATTCAAGTAATCCTCCATGAAAGTTACGCAAAGTTGTTTTCACAATGATGGTTGTCTAGCCTTATCATCTCCATCCTAGTGGGAATTGACAAGGCCATAACGGGCCAAATATTCCTTCATAGGGCCTAGTTGTCACATATACAAATATAGCAATGTTTCATATCAAAATTACAACAAATTAAATAACTAATCAAATTAAAGAATAGTGCTTTGCACGTGTAAAGAGAATGACCATCGCAGTGCCCGGATACCTTAGAAGAAAATGCTTAGAGCAACTGTAGCCGACCCCAAAGAAATCTATCGGCCCCAAAATAAAAGGCCCAAAGAATTACTAGAAAACACAACTCGCTCATAATATATGATCATGTTTGGAGTTTCCTAGTCTCATTCAGAAACCAAATTAATTTTACAAGTGGACTTTCACACCCACATGTGCCGCCTCCTTCGTGTGGCCATCGAATGCGAGCCATGCCACCATCATTGGAACAATACTCGTGCCTTACCACCTCTGACTGCCAATCGATGCTCCTCGCGCCCCGCCTTGAAGCTTCGCCTTTCCTCGACTCCAAGCTGAAGCCTACTGTCGGTGCGCCTCAAAACTCCTCTTCGTAGCTACAGGTGCGATCATCTAGGGAGCTACCGTTGTCGTCCACCGAAAGCTTCGTGTCTTCGGATAGTGTGATGACCCACGAGTGTAGGGGATCGCAACAGTCTTCGAGGTTAGAATTTCGCCCAAATTTATTGATTCAACAAGAGGGGAGCCAAAGAATATTTATAAGCTTTACCAGTTGAGTTGTCAATTTAACCTCAGTTGAGAAGTCACTTCCTTGCAGCAATTTATTAGTAGCACAAAAATATGACAGCAATGATAGCAGTACTAACGATAACAGTAGTAGTAATAGCAATTTTGCAGCAGTTAGGACAACAACAGTAATAGTAACTTGAGCATGGACAATATTATAAAAACCGTAGGCATGAAGTAGCGGTGGATATTTGGATAAAATTCTGGTGCACCTCCTCTTGATTTCTTCTATCTCCTCTTCAATTCCTTTCCATGTTCACACATGATTTCTTCCCTTTTTGTCCCGTTTCCTATGGAAACACATCAAGAGAGGATTTGTCGAACCATTTGCATTCATTAGTCATTAGTAGTAATACCGGAGCGAATATCTCGATTTTACTAAAATATTTCGGTTTAAACAAAGGGTAAATAAGTGTAAAAATATCACTCATCACCTACAATGGAATTACTCACTCCTGGTAGTGAGCATCATGAGTTTGTCGATCGAGAAGGGTCGGTGATGATAATGACGATGATTTCCCCTCTTCGGAGCCTCAAACAATCTCCAGATCCGGCCTCCCGGCGAAGAACATGAGGTGGCAGTGGCTCTGTATAGTAAAAAGCAATAAAAAATTCACCGATTTTTTTCTTAGGAACACGGTATATGTAGGATTGAAATTATGTCGGATAGCCGCCTGTGGGACCCACAAGGCAGCATGGCGTGCCCTGGGGGTGGGTGCACCCCTGCCTTGTAGGCTGCTGGTGGCTCCCCTCCAGTAGATCTTTGCACCGGTATTTTTTTACATGTTCCACAAAAAATCTTCGTGAAGTTTCATCCAATTTCGATAATTTTTATTTCTACACAAAAATAACACCAAGATAGTTCCGCTGAAAACAACGTCAGCCCGGGTTAGTTTCATTCAAATCATGCAAATTAGAGTCCAAAACAAGAGCAAAAGTGTTTGGAAAACTAGATACATTGGACACGTATCAAAGTGGAGATGCCCTACCCCCCCCCCCAACAATTGAGAGCCTCTAAAAGAACCCCTTCCACCCAGAAAGTTGAGAAATCGAGTCCACTTCCAAAACCAACTAAACACATGGATGAGAAGGAAATTTCTAGTTTGAACTACCCCCGCCACCCATAATCTTTGTCGACCTTTGTCCGACCACCGCATCAGCCATAAATGGAAGCCCTTATCTCTGCGTCATTGCCAGCTGACACCCTCCCTCGACTCCTTTATATTCATGCCCGACTGATTACCAATTGCATCCTTCGCAAAGCTACCCCCATTGGCTTGGTACCATCAACCTTCACCTCCTCCTCGTGATCCTTGACGCCTTCTCCTAGTGCCCCTCAGCTCAGCTAGGCCAACATCCCTTTCCTGACCTCATGGGACGAATGGCGGTGCACGGCTTAGGGCGCGGAAAATGACGAATGGAAACACGTCGGGGAGAGACTACAAAAAAGATTAAGTAGTTGGAAAAGCAAACTACTATCTTTGGGTGGAAGATTGGTCCTCATAAACTCAGTACTGAGTAATATGGTGTTGTATATGATTTCCTTCTTCCAACTGCTGAAAGAAGTCTTACATAGATAGGATTATTTCCGATCAAGATTTTTTTGGCAAGGAGATAATGTTAAGAAGAAGTATCCATTGGCTAAATGGAGTGTGGTTTGCTGCCCCAAGGACCAAGGAGGGATGGTTATTCGGGACCTTGCGGTTAAAAACTCGGCCCTACTAGGGAAGTGGTTGTTTAAGTTACTTACGGAAGATGGTGTAGGGAAAATACTCCTCGGAAGGACATATGTGGGCTCACAGGCAGTGTCCCAGGTAAATTAGAAACCTGGGGACTCACACTTTTGGGCTGGTCTTATGGCGACGAAGAAAAATTTCTTCCGCTATGGATCCTTCGCTATTAAGGACGGCTCTGTATGTCGTTTGAACTCACACACGAGTGGTAATTTCTCGGTGGAGCCTATGTATAGAGCATCGTCTTAGTCAGATGTGCGAGTAGACAATAATAAGATGACTTGGAAGATAAAAATCCCACTCAAGAATAAAATCTTCACGTGGTATCTTGATACGTCTCCGTCGTATCTACTTTTCCAAACACTTTTGCCCTTGTTTTGGACTCTAACTTGTATGATTTGAATGGAACTAACCCGGACTGACGCTGTTTTCAGCAGAATTGCCATGGTGTTGTTTTATGTGCAGAAAACAAATATTCTCGAAATGACCTGAAACTCCACGGAACATCTTAGAAAAAATAATAAAAAATCATCGCCAAAGATGAAGACCAGGGGCCCACACCCTGTCCACAAGGGTGGGGGGCGCGCCACCCTACATTGTGGGCCCCCTGGATGCCCTCCGACGCCAACTCCAACTCTATATATTTGCTTTCGGAGAGAGAAAAATCAGGGAGAAGAAATCATCACGTTTTACGATACGGGGCCGCCGCCAAGCCCTAAAACCTCTTGGGAGGGCTGATCTGGAGTCCGTTCGGGGCTCCGGAGAGGGGGATTCATCGCCGTCGTCATCATCAACCATCCTTCATCACTAGTTTCATGATGCTCACCGCCGTGTGTGAGTAATTCCATCATAGGCTTGTTGGACGGTGATGGGTTGGATGAGATTTATCATGTAATCGAGTTAGTTTTGTTAGGTTTGATCCCTAGTATCCACTATGTTCTGAGATTGATGTTGCTATGACTTTGCTATGCTTAATGCTTGTCACCAGGCCCCGAGTGCCATGATTTCAGATCTGAACCTATTATGTTTTCATGAATATATGTGAGTTCTTAATCCTATCTTGCAAGTCTATAGTCACCTACTATGTGTTATGATCCGGCAACCCCGAAGTGACAATAACCGGGACCACTCCCGGTGATGACCATAGTTTGAGGAGTTCATGTATTCACTATGTGCTAATGCTTTGTTCCGGTTCTCTATTAAAAGGAGGCCTTAATATCCCTTAGTTTCCAATAGGACCCCACTGCCACGGGAGGGTAGGACAAAAGATGTCATGCAAGTTCTTTTCCATAAGCACGTATGACTATATACGGAATGCATGCCTACGTTACATTGATGAATTGGAGCTAGTTCTGTGTCACCCTATGTTATGACTGTTACATGATGAACCGCATCCGGCACAATTATCCATCACTGATCCGGTGCCTATGAGTTTTCCATATACTGGTTCTTGCTTATTTACTTTCCCGCTGCTACTGTTACAATCACTACAAAATACCAAAAACATTACTTTTGTTGTCTTTACTTTTGTTGCCGCTACCACCACTATCATATTACTTTGCTACTAAACACTTTGCTGCAGATACTAAGTTTCCAGGTGTGGTTGAATTGACAACTCAGCTGCTAATACTTGAGAATATTCTTTGGCTCCCCTTGTGTCGAATCAATAAATTTGGGTTGAATACTCTACCCTCGAAAGCTGTTGCGATCCCCTATACTTGTGGGTTATCAAGACCAATTTCTGGCGCCGTTGCCGGGGAGCATAGCTCTATTCTTTGAGTCACTTGGGATTCATATCTGCTTATCACTATGAAGAACTTGAGAGATCCAAAAACCAAGATCTATCCCTCAACTACGAGGGGAGGTAAGGAACTGCCATCTAGCTCTGCACTTGATTCACCTTCTGTTATGAGTAAGTTTGCGACACCTACACCTGCTTCTGCTATTCGTTTTGATATGTCGCATGTTATTGATGATGCCACTTCTGCTATGCATGATACTTATGATGAAACTGCTTCTATGCCTCATACTACTGTGCCCCTTGATGAATTTCTTGATGAACAAATTGCTAGGGCTAGAGAAAAAGAAATTATTGAATCTGAATACGATGATGATAGTGATGATGAAAATATGCCTGTTATGCCTAAGGGCTATCTTTTTGATATGGAATCTTCTGCCGCTATTTTAGCTTGCAAATATAGATATGAGCTCAAGAGGTTATTAGTTAAATGGAACAAAGAATCACTTAGAGATAAAATGAAACCCGGCCCTGCTTTTGCTACTTCACCTATCTATGTTCCTGATAACGATTATGAATTCTCTGTTGATCCTAATATAATTACTTTGGTTGAATCTGATCCATTTTATGGCTATGTATCTGAAATTGTTGTGGCACATCTTACTAAGTTAAATGATATAGCTGCCCTGTTCACTAATGATGAGAGATCGCGTTACTTCTATATACTCAAAATATTTCCGTTCTCATTAAAGGGTGATGCTAAGATATGGTTTAATTCTCTTGATCCTTGTTGTGTGCGTAGTCCCCAGGATATGATTTATTACTTCTCTGCTAAATATTTCTCTTCTCATAAGAAACAAGCTGCTTTGAGGGAAATATACAACTTCGTGCAAATTAAAGAAGAGAGTCTCCCACAAGCTTGGGGGAGGCTTCTCAAGTTACTTAATGCTTTGCCTGATCATCCTCTTAAGAAACCTGAAATACTTGATATCTTTTATACTGGACTAACTGATGCTTCCAGAGATTACCTGGATAGTTGTGCTGGTTCTCTTTTCAGGGAAAGAACACCGGATGAAGCTGAAATTCTATTGAATAATATGTTGACAAATGAAAATAATTGGGCACCTCCTGAGCCAACTCCTGCTCCAATTACTGAGCCTATTCTTAAACCAACTCCGAAGAAGAGAGGTGTTCTATTCCTCAGTCCCGAAGATATGCAAGAGGCAAAGAAATCTATGAAAGAAAAAGGTATTAAAGCTGAAGATGTTAAGAATTTACCTCCTATTGAAGAAATACATGGTCTTAATATACCGCCTGTTGAAGAAACATATGATCTCAATTCTTTATTTACTGAAGAACCTCCTGATCTCAATATCCTGACATAGGTAGTAAAGGTAAATTCTCTCTATAGATATGATAAAGCTGAAGTTCCTCCTACTAAAATTGCTAGTCAGTGCTTGGATGAGTTTGATAACTTTATGTTTAAGCAAGACGACTTCAATGCTTATTTTGGTAGACAATGAAAAGAAAATGCTTATATGATTAGATGCTTGGGTGATTATATGGCTAATATTAAAGGTGAACTTAAACTTGTTAGCAAACATGCTTCTATGGTTACCACTCAAGTAGAACAAGTACTTAAGGCTCAAAAAGATGTGCTGGATGAAATGAATAGTAAGAAAAATGATTATGCTGTTAGAGTGGCTACTAGAACTGGTAAAATGACTCAGGAACCTTTGTATCCTGAAGGCCACCCTAAGAGAATCGAGCAAGATTCTCAAAGAAATAATATCGATGTTCCTAGTTCTTCTAAAAAGAAGAAAAAGAAAAATGATATAACTGTGCAAACTTCTAGTGAACCTATTGCTGAACCACCAGATAATCCAAATGATATATCTATATCTGATGCTAAAACACAATCTGGTAATGAACATGAACCTAATGAAAATATTAATGATGATGTTCATGATGATGCTAAACCTAGTAATGACAATGATGTAGAAATTGAACATGCTGTTGATCTTGATAACCCACAATCAAAGAATCAACGTTATGATAAAAGAGACTTTGTTGCTAGGAAGCATGGTAAAGAAAGGGAACCTTGGGTTCAGAAACCCATGCCTTTTCCTCCAAAACCATCCAAGAAAAAGGATGATGAGGATTTTGAGCGCTTTGCTGAAATGATTAGGCCTATCTTTTTGTGTATGCGATTAACTGATGTGCTCAAAACAAATCCTTATGCTAAATATATGAAGGATATCATTACTAATAAAAGAAAGATACCGGAAGCTGAGATTTCCACCATGCTTGCTAATTATACTTTTAAGGGTGGAATACCAAAGAAACTTGGAGATCCCGAGGTACCTACTATACCTTGCTCCATTAAAAGAAATTATATTAAAACTGCTTTATGTGATCTTGGAGCCGGTGTTAGTGTTATGTCTCTCTCTTTATATCGTAGACTTGACTTGAATAAGCTGACACCTACTGAAATATCTTTGCAAATGGCTGATAAATCAACCGCTATACCTGTCGATATCTGTGAGGATGTGACTGTTGTGGTTGCAAACGTTACTATTTTAACGGACTTTGTTATTCTTGATATTCCCGAGGATGATAGTATCTCTATTATTCTTGGAAGACTTTTTCTTAATACTGCAGGGGCTGTTATTGATTGCAACAAAGGTAATGTCACTTTTCATGTTAATGGTAATGAGCATACGGTACACTTTCCGAGGAAACAACCTCAAGTTCATAGTATCAACTCCATCGGAAAAATTTCATCGATTATAATTGGAGGTTTTGAATTTCCTCTTCCTACTATCAAAAAGAAATATGATATACTTATTATAGGGGATGTGCATATCCCCGTTGAGGTAACTTAGTGTTATTCGAAATTTCTCCGGTTTCATGATTATCGGAATGAGTTTGTTAACAAGACTTGATCAACCTTGTTACTGGATTCTTTTTGATGAGCATGAGATGGATGAAACTAGAAGCACCACCTTCTGTACTTTCTCTTTATTTTCTGTTAATTAGTAGAAATAAAGTAAAAATATTATTTTTCTGTCTCTTTCCTAACTTATTCGTGCAATATAAAAATATCCCAAAAATAGAAGTCCTCGGAATGCCATGCCAATTTAATATGATTTTTTGGGAATATTTGAGGATTTACTGTGCAAAAATTACCGCGGGAGGAGCTGCCACCTGGCCACGAGGGTGGTGGGCGCCCCCCCTAGGGCGCGCCCCCTGCCTCGTGGGCCCACGGTGGCCCTCCTCCACTTATCCCAGCACCCATCTTCTTCCTCTGTCTCACACAAACCCTAAAAACCAACTCAAGCACGAGTTCCAGCCACTTTTGCTGTGATTTTCGATCTCCTTGCTCAAAGCACCTCTCGCAAATTTTTTTGGGGAGATTGTTCCTTGGTATGTGACTCCTCCATTGGTCCAATTAGTTTTTGTTCTAGTGCTTTATTCTTTGCAAATTTTTGCTGCTTAGGTGACCCTGTTCTTGAGCTTTCATGTCAAATTTATATGGTCAAAGGTAGTTTTGATGCATGATATAGGCCCTAGGCACTTGTAGGATTAGTTGCTATCAATATTATTGAGTTTGGTTTACTTTTATTTTGAAGTTACTAAAAATTTCAGAATTTTTTAGAAAATGATGAGGAGATTATTGAGAGGCTCATCGAGTCAAACCTCGAAGGAAAAGGCACCGAAGCCTAAGTATAATTTGCCGCGCACCGCGGAGATCCGGGCGTGTGAATGGCCTTCTGATGATTTCTTGAGAGCAGCCGGTTGATGTCTACTACACAACCTTCTTCTTGTAGACGTTGTTCGGCCTCCAAGTGCAGAGGTTTGTAGGACAGTAGCAAATTTCCCTCAAGTGGATGAACTAAGGTTTATCAATCCGTAGGAGGCATAGGATGAAGATGGTCACTCTCAAGCAACCCTGCAACCAAATAACAAAGAGTCTCTTGTGTCCCCAACACACCCAATACAATGGTAAATTGTATAGGTGCACGAGTTCGGCGAAGAGATGGTAATACAAGTGCAATATGGATAGTAGATAATAGTTTTTGTAATCTGAAATAATAAAAACAGCAAGGTAGGAAATGATAAAAGTGAGCGTAAACGGTATTGCAATGATGGTAAACAAGGCCTAGGGTTCATACTTTCGCTAGTGTAAGTTCCCTCAACAATACTAACATAATTGGATCACATAACTATCCCTCAACATGCAACAAATAGTCACTCCAAAGTCACTAATAGGGGAGAATGAACGAAGAGATTATGGTAGGGTACGAAACCACCTCAAAGTTATTCTTTCCAATCAATCTGTTGGGCTATTCCTATAAGTGTCACAAACAGCCCTAGAGTTCGTACTAGAATAACACCTTAAGATACAAATCAACCAAAACCCTAATGTCACCTAGATACTCCAATGTCACCTCAAGTATCCGTGGGTATGATTATACGATATGCGTCACACAATCTCAGATTCATCTATTCAACCAACACAAAGGACCTCAAAGAGTGCCCCAAAGTTTCTACCGGAGAATCACAACGAAAACGTGTGCCAACCCCTATGCATAGGTTCATGGGCGGAACCCGCAAGTTGGTCACCAAAACATACATCAAGGGGCACGCGGTATCCCATTGTCACCACAGATATCCACGGCAAGACATACATCAAGTGTTCTCAAGTCTTTAAAGACTCAATCATGATAAGATTACTTCAAAGGGGAAACTCAATTCATTACAAGAGAGAAGAGGGGGAGGAGAAACATAAGATCCAACTATAATAGCAAATCTCGTGATACATCAAGATCGTGCCAAATCAAGAACGAGAGAGAGAGAGAGATCAAACACATAGCTACTGGTACATACCCTCAGCCCCGAGGGAGAACTACTCCCTCCTCGTCATGGAGAGCACCGGGATGATGAAGATGGCCACCGGTGAGGGTTCCCCCTCCGGCAGGGTGCCGGAACAGGTCTAGATTGGCTTTTGGTGGCTACGGAGGCTTCTGGCGGCGGAACTCCCGATCTATTGTGCGTTCTGGAAGTTTTAGGTCACGTGGGTATATATGGGTGCAGGGAGGATGTCGGAGGAGCCACGGGGGTCCCACGAGACAAGGGGCGCACCCTAGGGGGGCGCCCCCCACCCTCGTGAGCACCTCGTGTCTCCCCTGACGTGGCGTCCAAGTTCATCAGGTGTGTTTCCTTCCAAAAATAACTTCTCCAGTTGATTTCGTTCCGTTTCGACTCCGTCTGATATTCCTTTTCTTCAAAACACTGAAATAGGCATAAAACAACAAATCTGGGCTGGGCCTCCGGTTAATAGGTTAGGCCCAAAAGTAATATAAAAGTGGATAATAAAGCCCAATATTGCCCAAAACAGTAGATAATATAGCATGGAGCAATCAAAAATTATAGATACGTTGGAGACGTATCAAGCATCCCCAAGCTTAATTCCTGCTCGTCCTCGAGTAGGTAAATGATAAAAAAAAGATAATTTTTGATGTGGAATGCTAGTTGGCATAATTTTAATGTAATTATCCTTAATTGTGATATGAATATTCAGATCCATAAGATTCAATACAAAAGTTCATATTGACATAAAAATAATAATACTTCAAGCATACTAACAAAGCAATTATGTCTTCTCAAAATAACATGGCCAAAGAAAGTTATCCCTACAAAATCATATAGTCTGGCTATGCTCCATCTTCACCACACAACAAATTTAAATCATGCACAACCCCGATGACAAGCCAAGCAATTGTTTCATACTTTTGATGTTCTCAAACTTTTTCAATCTTATAAATGAGCGTGAGCCATGGATATAGCACTATAGGTGGAATAGAATGGTGGTTTTGGAGAAGACAAAAAGGAGAAGATAGTCTCACATCAACTAGGCGTATCAACGGGCTATGGAGATGCCCATCAATAGATATCAATGTGAGTGAGTAGGGATTGCCATGCAACGGATGCACTAGAGCTATAAGTGTATGAAAGCTCAACAAAAGAAACTAGTGGGTGTGCATCCAACTTGCTTGCTCACGAAGACCTAGGGCAATTTGACGAAGCCCATCATTGGAATATACAAGCCAAGTTCTATAATGTAAAATTCCCACTAGTATATGAAAGTGACAACATATGAGACTCTCTATATGAAGAACATGGTGCTACTTTGAAGCACAATATATGAGACTCGCTATATCAAGGTGCTACTTTGAAGCACAAGTGTGGAAAAAGGATAGTAGCATTGCCCCTTTTTATTTATTTTCTTTTTTTTGGGCCCCCCTTTTTTTCTTTGGCCTTTCTTTTTTTATTTGGCCTTTCTTTTTTATTTGGCCTTTCTCTTTTTTTTTCTCTCTTTTTTTGGGACAATGCTCTATTGAATGATGATCATCACACTTCTATTTACTTACAACTCAAGAATTACAACTCGATACTTAGAACAAGATATGACTCTATATGAATGCCTCCGGAGGTGTACCGGGATGTGCAATGATGCATGAGTGACATGTATGAGAGAATTATGAACGGTGGCTTTGCCACAAATACAATGTCAACTACATGATCATGCTAAGCAATATGACAATGATGAAACGTGTCATAATAAACGGAACAGTGGAAAGTTGCATGGCAATATATCTCGGAATGGCTATGGAAATGCCATAACAGGTAGGTATGGTGGCTGTTTTGAGGAAGGTATATGGTGGGTTTATGGTACCGGCGAAAGTTGCGCGGTACTAGAGAGGCTAGCAAAGGTGGAAGGGTGAGAGTGCGTATAATCCATGGACTCAACATTACTCATAAATAACTCATATAATTATTGCAAAAATCTATTAGTTATCGAAGCAAAGTATTACGCGCATGCTCCTAGGGGGATAGATTGGTAGGAAAAGACCATCGCTCGTCCCCGACCGCCACTCATAAGGAAGGCAATCAATAAATAAATCATGCTCTGACTTCGTTACATAACGGTTCACCATACGTGCATGCTACGGGAATCACAAACTCTAACACAAGTATTTCTCAAATTCACAACTACTCAACTAGCATGACTCTAATATTACCATCCTCATATCTCAAAACAATCATCAAGTATCAAACTTCTCTTAGTATTCAACACACTCATAAGAGAATTTTATTATTAATCTTGTATACCTAGCATATTAGGATTTTAAGAAAATTACCATGCTATTTTAGACTCTCAAAATAATATAAGTGAAGCATGGAAGTTCATCTATTTCTTCAAAATAAAACTACCACCATGCTCTAAAAGGTATAAGTGAAGCACTAGAGCAAATGACAAACTACTCCGAAAGATATAAGTGAAGATCGATGAGTAGTTGAATAATGGTGCAACTATGTGAAGACTCTCTAATATTTAATAATTTCAGATCTTGGTATTCTATTCAAACAACAAGCAAAGCAAAAGAAAATGACATGACGCTCCAAGCAAACCACATATCATGTGGCGAATAAAAATATAGCTCCAAGTAAAGTTACCGATGAACGAATATGAAAGAGGGGATGCCACCTGGGGCATCCCCAAGCTTAGGCTCTTGCCACTCCTTATTCCATAGTCCATCGAATCCTTACCCAAAACTTGAAAACTTGACAACACAAAAATTAACAGAAAACTCGTAAGCTCCGTTAGTATAAGAAAATAAATCACCACTTCAAGGTACTGTAATGAACTCATTATTTATTTATATTGGTGTTAAACCTACTGTATTCTAACTTATCTATGGTTTATAAACTATTTTACTAGCCATAGATTCATCAAAATAAGTAAACAACACATGAAAAACAGAATCTGTCAAAAACAGAACAGTCTGTAGTAATCTGGATCAAACGTATACTTCTGGAACTCATAAAATTCTCAAATAAATTTCTGGACCTAAGGAATTTATCTTTTAATCATCTTCAAAAAGAATTAACTAAATAGCACTCTCCAAATCAAAATGGCAGTAGTTCTCGTGAGCTCTAAAGTTTCTGTTTTTGACAGCATGATCAACAAGACTTTCCCCAAGTCTTCCCAAAGGTTCTACTTGGCACAAACACTAATTAAAAGCATAAAACCACATCTACACAGAGGCTAGATGAATTATTTATTACTAAACAGGAACAAAAAGTAAGGAACAAAAATAAAGTTGGGTTGCCTCCCAACAAGCGCCATCGTTTAACGCCCCTAGCTAGGCATTATGATTTCAACGATGCTCACATAAAGGATAAGAATTGTAACATAAAGAGAGCATCTTGAATAATATGACTAACACATTTAAGTTTAACCCTATTCCTATGCATAGGGATTTTTTGAGCAAACAACTTATGAGAACAATAATCAACTAGCATAGGAGAGTAAAACAAGCATAACTTCAAAACTTTAAGCACATGGAGAGGAAACTTGATATTATTGCAATTCCTACAAGCATATATTCCTCCCTCATAATAATTTTCAGTAGCATCATGAATGAATTCAACAATATAACCATCACCTAAAGCATTCCTTTCATGATCCACAAGCATAGAAAATTTACTACTCTCCACATAAGCAAGATTCTTCTTATTCGGAATAGTGGGAGTATCATAGGAAACTTGAATACTATAAATTGTTTCCACATTAAAAGAGTAATGTTCAGAGAAGGGGTAACCATAATCATGACAAGTTTTATAAATATAATCCTCACTACTTTTTATAGCATATGTATCATCACAATAATTATCATAAGTAGGAGGCATGTTATTATCATTGTAAATTTGCATATCGAAACTTGGGAGAACAAAAATATAATGTTCATTAAGCGTAGCATCCCCAAGCTTGGGACAAACATTAATTGCAGAAAATATATTCTCAAATATGTCATACTCATCAAACATAGCTTCCCCAAGCTTGGGCCTTTTTGTATCATAAGCATAATCACTCTCATCATTAATAGCATGGATAGCACCAATAGTATAGCAATTATTATATTCTTCCAAGCAAGTGCCAAAAAGATTTTCAAGATCATAAGAAGTATCATTATCTTCCACAATTATATTTTCATGAGGCACAATAGTAATAGGAGCAACATTATTTGGAAGGGGTACCTTTTTACCTCTCTTCCTTTTTCTTTTCTTCTTCTTCACCACATCATGTGTGGGTTCAATCCTCTTTTTGGAGCTCCTTATTAATGAGATTGGTTGAATATGAGGCTCCTCCTCATTACCTAATTCATCCTAAGAAATAATAGGAGGATATTGGGAAGTCTCTTCCCTTTCATTAGTATTCTCTTCATCCTCTATTTGTTTTCTTTTCTTCATGTAATTGGCAATATAAGGATTTTCAATACAATTCACCGCACAATACATATAAATTTCTTCTAGATCAAAGCCAAGAAGTTTGTAACGGGCAAATTCTGGAAGATAATTAGTTAAACGTTTCATTTCTTCATAACCCATAAGCAAACTAAGTTCAGGATAATGTGCAAGGGAAATCAAGTCATCACAATTTTTGGACACGATTATATCATGAAACAATTTGCATCGGATAGCTAAATGACCACTTTCATTGCAAAGTCCACAAGTACGGCCAAGATAATTTAATTTTTCAGCACATTCATCTAGCTCTACTTGCAGCAGTTTGGTTTCTAAGTACTTATGCTTCTTGCAATATCTATCTTCCCTATTTGGTGTGTACTTACAAACCCAATGCACTCCACAAAAATTGACATGTTTATAGGAGGCATTTTCATCATAACTAGTGCAATCATCATTAGCGTCATGGATATTCAAAGAATTCGTACTAACAACATTGCAATCATGCTCATCATTCAAAGATTTAGTGCCAAACATTTTATAGATTTCTTCTTCTAGCACTTGAGCACAATTATCCTTTCCATCATACTCACGAAAGATATTAAAAAGATGAAGCGTATGAGACAAACTCAATTCCATTTTTTATAATTTTCTTTTATAAACTAAACTACTGATAAAACAAGAAACTAAAAGACTCGATTGCAAGATCTAAAGATATACCTTCAAGCACTCACCTCCCCGGCAACAGCACCAGAAAAGAGCTTGATGTCTACTACACAACCTTCTTCTTGTAGACGTTGTTGGGCCCCCAAATGCAGAGGTTTGTAGAACAGTAGCAAATTTCCCTCAAGTGGATGACCTAAGGTTTATCAATCCGTAGGAGGCGTAGGATGAAGATGGTCTCTCTCAAGCAACCCTGCAACCAAATAACAAAGAGTCTCTTGTGTCCCCAACACACCCAATACAATGGTAAATTGTATAGGTGCACTAGTTCGGCGAAGAGATGGTAATACAAGTGCAATATGGATAGTAGATAATAGTTTTTGTAATCTGAAATAATAAAAACAGCAAGGTAGCAAATGATAAAAGTGAGCGTAAACGGTATTGCAATGATGGTAAACAAGGCCTAGGGTTCATACTTTCGCTAGTGTAAGTTCCCTCAACAATACTAACATAATTGGATCACATCACTATCCCTCAACATGCAACAAAGAGTCACTACAAAGTCACTAATAGCGGAGAACGAATGAAGAGATTATGGTAGGGTACGAAACCACCTCAAAGTTATTCTTTCCAATCAATCCGTTGGGCTATTCCTATAAGTGTCACAAACAACCCTAGAGTTCGTACTAGAATAACACCTTAAGACACAAATCAACCAAAACCCTAATGTCACCTAGATACTCCAATGTCACCTCAAGTATCCGTGGGTATGATTATACGATATGCGTCACACAATCTCATATTCATCTATTCAACCAACACAAAGGACCTCAAACAGTGCCCCAAAGTTTCTACTGGAGAATCACGATGAAAACGTGTGCCAACCCCTATGCATAGGTTCATGTGCGGAACCCGCAAGTTGGTCACCAAAACATACATCAAGTGGCACATGGTATCCCATTGTCACCACAGATATCCACGGCAAGACATACATCAAGTGTTCTCAAGTCTTTAAAGACTCAATCTGATAAGATTACTTCAAAGGGGAAACTCAATTCTTTACAAGGGAGAAGAGGGGGAGGAGAAACATAAGATCCAACGATAATAGCAAAGCTCGCGATACATCAAGATCGTGCCAAATCAAGAACACGAGAGAGAGAGAGAGAGAGAGAGAGAGAGAGAGAGAGAGAGATCAAACACATAGCTACTGGTACATACCCTCAGCCCCGAGGGAGAACTACTCCCTCCTTGTCATGGAGAGCACCGAGATGATGAAGATGGCCACCGGTGAGGGTTCCCCCCTCCGGCAGGGTGCCGGAATGGGTCTAGATTGGCTTTTGCTGGCTACGGAGGCTTCTGGCGACGGAACTGCCGATCTACTGTGCGTTCTGGAAGTTTTAGGTCACGTGGGTATATATGGGTGCAGGGAGGACGTCGGAGGAGCCACGGGGGTCCCACGAGATAGGGGGCGCGCCCCCCACCCTCGTGAGCACCTCATGTCTCCCCTGACGTGGGGTCCAAGTTCATCAGGTGTGTTTCCTTCCAAAAATAACTTCTCTAGTTGATTTTGTTCCGTTTCGACTCCGTCTGATATTCCTTTTCTTCGAAACACTGAAATAGGCATAAAACAGCAAATCTGGGCTGGGCCTCCGGTTAATAGGTTAGTCCCAAAAGTAATATAAAAGTGGATAATAAATCCCAATATTTCCCAAAACAGTAGATAATATAGCATGGAGCAATCAAAAATATAGATACGTTGGAGACGTATCATCGGTATCTATGAAGATTTTCATGAATTGGCTCACAATGCAAGCCTCACCGCTTTCCTCCACAACCAATGCGATCAGTATCTCTTACTCACAAATACCTTTGTGCAAAACTTTCATTTTCATTCTAGGAACTCACCACGTACGGTGGAGTTTCATTTATATGATGAGCATAAGGAGATGTCACTTTATGATTTTTGTCAGATTTGTTTAGTCCCTTTTGAGGGCAAGATAGAAGAACCACATCATGATGATGTGGTTGGGTTTATTGATACTATCATTGTAGGAGAAACTAGGAAGGTTTCTGATGCACGAATCACTAGCATACATTTTCATGTTTTATGTTACTTTGCATTATTTGCTAGTCGTTGTTTAATTGGACGGGGAAACTGTGGAAACCTTAGTATCCCTGATATAATTATTCTGCTCCACAGTTTATACAATGATAACACTTTTAGTATGGGCGGTATTATTGCTAGACGGTTAAGTACGAACAGTACCAAAGGCCCCATCTTTGGAGGCATCTATGCTACACGCCTAGCCGTACATTTTAACATACCTATTAGGCATGCTGAGAAGGAAAAAAAGGTGCTGCCCCGTGTTTATCTAGATCATAAAAGTATGGTGGCACATGATTTTATTGTTAAGAATAGGGCAGGAAAGCTTAAATATCAATTGTTCTTTAACAAACATCATCCTGAGACTATTATCCTGCCTGCTCCTTCTTTGTTTGATTTGACTGTAGGAACGTACCTTGTTCCGTTGACGGCTATTCACGCCTACCGGAACCCTGCACCAGCCGAGGAGCCAGAACCGGAACCACAATTTGATCCTTCACGGTAGTCTAACTATCAGTATGATCCCAACTAGTCCTCGTCGCAGTACGACCCCAGCTACACCTATGGGTATCCGCCAGGCTATCCATGGAAATAGACCAACTTAGGCCAAAAGTCTAAGCTTGGGGGAGTACGTATTTCTCACGGACATTACATTTATGTTCACACACACTCATTACTAGATGTCGGTGCTCATACATTTTCTCTGTAATATCCATGCTAGTTTAGTTTCTTTTTCCTGCTTTCTTCTTGTGTGTTTGTTAAACCTTAAGAAAAACCAAAAAAAATTAGTAGTAGTTTATTTTTTCTGCTGTAGTAGTAATAATTAAATAGAAAACCCAAAAATATTTCCTGTTCTTCTTTTGCTTGTTGGGAGCTTTCCCGTGTAAATAGTTTTATTTCTTTTCTTTTCTTTGGGGGTCAGTAGGAGAAGACCATAATTAAATTGTTGAAGTGGCTCTTATATGCATTATTGTTGATTTAACCAAGAGACCATATTGCCTTGTCTTCTCCTGTTTATTGAATTCTCGCAGATTCCAGCTTAGTCCAATGCACGTACACTCTTATTATTATTCACACCGTTTGGTCGTGCAAGTGAAAGGCAATTATGATGATATATGATGGACTGACTGAGATGAGAAAAGCTGGTATGAACTCGACCTCTTTTGTTTTTGTAAATATGATGAGTCCCTCGTTCTTGATTCAGCTTATTATGAATAAACATGTTTGCAATGACAATTAGAGATCGTAGTTGCTTGTGCCATGCTTGATTAGCTATGAGTTATAATGGTTTACCTTGCATGCCAACATGCTATTGAGATGGTTATGATGTGGTATGATGGGGTGGTATCCTCCTTTGAATGATTTAAGTGACTTGACTTGGCACATGTTCACGCATGTAGTTGAAACAAAATCAACATAGCCTTCATGATATTTATGTCCATGGTGGATTATATCCTACTCATGCTTACATCCAATGTTTATTAATTTTAATGCATGTACATGGCTCTTGTCGCTCTCTAGTTGGTCGCTTCCCAGTCTTTTGCTAGCCTTCACTTGTACTAAGAGGGAATACTGCTTGTGCATCCAATCCCTTTAAACCCCAAAGTTATTCGATATGAGTCCACTATACCTTCCTATATGCGGTATCTACCTGCCGTTCCAAGTAAATTTGTATGTGCTAAACTCTAAACCTTCAAATAAACATTCTGTTTTGTATGCTCGAATAGCTCATGTATCAACCAAGGTTATCCTTATCTTCCGTGTTAGGCGGGTTATTCTCAAGAGGAGTGGACTCCGCTCCTCACTCACGAGAAAATGGCTGGTCACCGGGATGCCCAGTCCCATGCTTTATGCAAACTAAATCAAAATTAATTGCAAACAAAACTCCCCCTGGGACCTGATGTATGTTGGAGGCACTCGTTGTTTCGAGCAAGCCATGGATTGATGCTTGTTGGTGGAGGGGGAGTATAAACTTTACCATTCTGTTTGGGAACCGCCTATAATGTGTTTAGCATGGAAGATATTGCCATCTCTTAGTTGTTATGTTGACAATGAAAGTATACCGCTCAAAATACAATTTATCTCTATTGCAAAACTGAGCTCTGGCACCTCTACAAATCCCTGCTTGCCTCTGCGAAGGGCCTATCCATTTACTTTTATGTTGAGTCATCACCCTCTTATTAAAAAGCACTAGCTGGAGAGCACAGCTATCGTTTGCATTCATCGCTATTAATCTATGTTGGGTGTGACTATGATTGGATCTCTTTTACCATGAATTACAATGTCTAGTCAGTCCTTGATCTTTAAAGGTGCTCTGCATTTATGTTTTGCGGTCTCAGAAAGGGCTAGCGAGATACCATCTTGTTATATCATATTATGATTGTTTTGAGAAAGTGTTTTCATCCGAGATTTATTATTGTGGCTTGCTAGTTGATTATGCTATTGATATGAGTAATTATAAGACCTGAGAATTATTGCAAGTGTGGTTAGTTATGATCTCTGATGAAAACTTGAATACTGGCTTGACATAGTTACAACAACAAGAGCAAACAGAGTTTGTAAAAGTTTTTCTTTCTTTCTTTCAGTTTGTCAACTGAATTGCTTGAGGACAAGCAAGGGTTTAAGCTTGGGGGAGTTGATACGTCTCCGTCGTATCTACTTTTCCAAACACTTTTGCCCTTGTTTTGGACTCTAACTTGTATGATTTGAATGGAACTAACCCGGACTAACACTGTTTTCAGCAGAATTGCCATGGTGTTGTTTTATGTGCAAAAAACAAATATTCTCGGAATGACCTGAAACTCCACGGAACATCACTACAAGAATTCTGTTAATACATGACAGTTCTAGTTCGTCACTGATCAATGAAAAATTGTCATGGGTTCCCTTCCATGACGGATTTGCAATCCGTCATGTATATCGCGTCATAATTTGATATGGCAGCTTCCATGACAGTTCTTGGCCGTCATGGAAGTGCGCCAAGCCCGCCCAGGCCCAATATTCTGTGACGGAACAAGCCGTCATGGATGTACGCCATGTTGGATTTTTTCTTGACCAGTTGGAATGACGTGGCAGCCTACGTGGACACTACTGGACAATTGTTTCTGTGTTTTTTATTCTTAACCCATAAGGATTAGATATTTTTGTTATCTATAAATTTCATGCCTAACATTCAAACAAGGCCATAAATCAAAATTAATTTTCACATAACAACCCAAACTTGTTACAATCACGACAATGTTCAGATACCAAAAATACATATTTACATAGATAGCTCAACAAGTATTTACAACCATTATTACTACATCAGTTTGCATTTCTTGGAACTGATCTAAAAAAGGAGCCTCTAAACAAAATTACTACATAACTTTGCACTTTCTTGGAACCGATCTCAAAAAGTAGCCTCTGATTTCTCTATGTATTTATCTGTGTATTCGTTTTGAAAAAGCAGCCTCTAATTTCTTGGAACCTGCACTAAACAAAGGCATAAAAAACAAGTTAACAAGCATGTGGACAAATCTGGATAAGTGAAAAGAATTATCAGCTTGGCAAATATGGATGATAGGCACAAGTGTAGATACAAACTCTGGGTGAACTATTTTAAGATGACTAAGCTTCAGGCACTACAGATATCTAAACCTAGACCAGTTTCTTATAAGTAAAAGAGAGTAAAGTGCGGAAAACGTTTTCTTTTTACAACTTGTCCAGATGTAGTTCTTTTGTTGTAGATTCAGGAAATAAAAAATCATTGGGATGGTAGATCTAGTAATAACTTCCTGGCAAAAAAATTACAAGCATAAACTACTACACTTTCTTTTATTTAAGTTGGCAATAAAAGATCAAAAGTACATGAGGAAAAACCAATGCAACAATTGAAGTTTCGAATACTAAGCACTAAATAGCACTCTGCTCACAAAATGCTTCTGAATAGTCTGAAGTGGAACCACATGGACAAGCAATAGATAAACTTTACATATTTTGGATCTGAAATAGATATCAAGAAACTTACACAAGACCGGTGCCTGAAATATCATTCCAGATGAATACAAGAGCTATTCGAAGTTGGTTCCTGGAGTTCCTTCCGGACAACAACATTAGCCCTTGACAATAAACAGCAAGACATGTTCTATCGTAAATATTTAATTAAAACTTAAAAGAAGGAAGGAGCATGCAGAGCTTCTGATTTATGAATAGCTGCAAGGGCGTTGGGCATCAAAAATACTATTGTCATCGGCAAGTGTTCTTCTAAGTTTGAAATTCTAGTAAAGTAAAAAATATGTTTTATGTATCACAATTTATCCTCGAAATGCGAATCTGGTATATCGATAAATACAACTCTGTATTCAGGCATTGACCAATCAATATCACAAAAAACATATGATGGCTACTTTCATGAGGCAAGAAAAGTACAGAACTATGGAATCCAGGAAAGTATGAACAAAACAAGTACGAACTGCATCATCCTTGATGCTAAAATAAATGACAGTCTTATCTACTAAAGTACGCAATCCATGCTGGAACATCACACCACACTATCTGCCACAAATGTAGCTTGGACAAAATGGTCAGCTAAGTAGATCCCATAGAGATAAATCGAGTCATGAGATTTGAATGTTCAGAGAAAGGATAAGATACGATAGTACTCTTCTCAGCGAAAAGGCAAATAGCATCATCACCTGCCCCACTGGCAATTACATCCTTGCTGCATGCACAGAGTAGCAAGGAATCAACAGGAGCATATCATGGGCGTTTACTTACTAAAATAAACAAGTAGTTGCTTAACTAACTAGCAGATCTCACGAATTCTACACTGCTAGTGCTCGCATGGTGAGAAAAGAAGAAGGAAATAGCCAGCAGCGCTACTCTGTCGTTGGTGTAACATGCGAGTATCAGGAAAGAAAGTGGCCACGTTTTCTGCATTAAGTTCAATCCAAGAAAATTTGAGAGTAATCACTTGGAAAGAAAAGAAAAATAGAGCGAGCGGGTCGACCTTGTTCTGTGGGGATCATGGTGGGCGGGGGTGGGCGACCTCACTGTCGAACTCGTCCAGCTCGTTGGGCTTGAGCATGGGGTCCCAGTCGTCCGTCCATGGAACTGGAGAGGCAGAGAGCTTCTGTTGATCTGAATCGAATCAAAAAAATTGATTGGGAATGAGAGAAAGAAGGAAGGAATGAAGGAGAGGAGACGAGGGGGAAGTACAGAGGGACCTTGTGCGAGGCATACTCGTCGTCGACGTGGTCGAGCTCGGGCCTCCTGCAGGTCACGGTCGTCGTCCTCTCCTCGTCTGACAGTTGCTCGAGGCAGTTGCGCGGCTTGGGAGACAGAGGAGGGAGGCCCCTGGTCAGATCCATGGCCGGAGCGCCGCAAGCGGCTAGGGTTGGCCGCCGCTTCCATGGGGCCGCTGCAACCGCCGTCGCCATGGATCTCGAGCCGCTGTCTTCGGTTGGAGGCAGGGATGTGGTGGCGGAGGACGGGGACGAGGAGAGGCGTGGTGGTGGAGGATGGGGACGAGGAGAGGCGAGGTGTGGCGGCGGAGGACGGGGACGACTAGAGGCAAGGTGTGGCGGCGGAGGACGGGGACGAGGGGAGGCAAGGTGTGGCGACGGCGGATGGAGAAAGAGATTGGGACGGGGAGGTGTGTTAGGGTTAGGTTTTATACTGGTAAAATTTTAGGGCTTTAGGTGGGCTTTTTGCGGGCTTGCGGGGCTATACTAGGCCGTTCATGACGATTTTCAAAACCGTCAACAGAAATCCGTCATGAATTAACAGGTTTGTTGTAGTGACAACTTAGAAAAAATAATAAAAAATCCTCGCCAAAGATGAAGACCAGGGGGCCCACACCCTATCCACGAGGGTGGGGGGCGCCCCCCCCTAGGGCGCGCCCCCTACCTCGTGGGCCCCCTGGATGCCCTCCGACGCCAACTCCAACTCTGTATATTTTCTTTCGGAGAGAAAAAAATCAGGGAGAAGAAATCATCGCATTTTACGATACGTAGCCGCCAAGCCCTAAAACCTCTCAGGAGGGCTGATCTGGAGTCCGTTCGGGGCTCCGGAGAGGGGGATTCGTCGCCGTCGTCATCATCAACCATCCTTCATCACCAATTTCATGATGCTCACCGCCGTGCGTGAGTAATTCCATCGTAGGCTTGCTGGACGGTGATGGGTTGGATGAGATTTATCATGTAATCGAGTTAGTTTTGTTAGGGTTTGATCCCTAGTATCCAGTATGTTCTGAGATTGATGTTGCTATGACTTTGATATGCTTAATGCTTGTCACTAGGGCTCGAGTGCCATGATTTCAGATCTGAACCTATTATGTTTTCATGAATATATGTGAGTTCTTGATCCTATCTTGCAAGTCTATAGTCACCTACTATGTGTTATGATCCGGCAACCCCGAAGTGACAATAATCGGGACCACTCCCGGTGATGACCATAGTTTGAGGAGTTCATGTATTCACTATGTGCTAATGCTTTGTTTCGGTTCTCTATTGAAAGGAGGCCTTAATATCCCTTAGTTTCCAATAGGACCCCGCTACCACGGGAGGGTAGGACAAAACATGTCATTCAAGTTCTTTTCCATAAGCACGTATGACTATATACGGAATACATGCCTAAATTACATTGATGAATTGGAGCTAGTTCTGTGTCACCCTATGTTATGACTGTTACATGATGAACCGCATCCGGCATAATTATCCATCACTAATCCGGTGCCTACGAGTTTTCCATATACTGGTTCTTGCTTATTTACTTTCCCGCTGCTACTGTTACAGTCACTACAAAATACCAAAAACATTACTTTTGCTGTCTTTACTTTTGTTGCCGCTACCACCACTATCATATTACTTTGCTACTAAACACTTTGCTGGAGATACTAAGTTTCCAGGTGTGGTTGAATTGACAACTCAGATGCTAATACTTGAGAATATTCTTTGGCTCCCCTTGTGTCGAATCAATAAATTTGGGTTGAATACTCTACCCTCGAAAGCTGTTGCGATCCCCTATACTTGTGGGTTATCATATCTTCATCATGGAGTCATTCTTACTAAATATAACCTTATTAAGAGGAATTGGATCGAAAGAGCGTAATGTGTTTATTGTCATCATGATGAGACCATAAAAGACTTGTTCTTTGTTCAGTCTATATGGTCAGTTATCCAAGTAGCTTTTGGTTTGTATCCTCGATATAGTGTTGCTAATAATTTTTGGCAACTAGTTACATGGAATTAATGACAAGTTTAGAATTCATCTTAGGGTGGGAGCTCTTGCCATGATTTGGTCCTTTACCTATGTAGAAATGATGGTGTTCTTGAGGCTAAAAGTTCTTCTCTTATGCAGGTTATCTATAGATATACATGTACGCTCTATTTATGGTTGTCTTTGTCTACGGAGATGTGTACATGCTTGGAGGCCACTGCGAGGGATTGTAAGTGCATCTAGTGCCACCCCTAGTTGGTTTTGGAGTATTGACGACAAACTTGGTTGAGGGACTAATGTGTTTGTGAGAATTGTAGGATAACACAGGTAGTAGTCCCTTATTGATTTGGTTTACCTACCAGGGATGACCCCTAAAATGTGTGAAGACATTGAAGACAATGGTGGTTCATGAAGACATTCACGGTGAAGATTGTGACATGAGAAGACATTCATGTGAAGACTATGGAGAGCGAAGACATAGTTGTTTCGTAGTTTCCTTTTCTTCTTTGTTGATTCATAGGAACCAATGTACTGTTAAGTGGGGTCCAAGTGAACAAAGTTAGAGTGACTGATGTGATGCTCAACAAAAATCCTATGTCTTCGAACGAAGACAATGAGAGCAAATCTTATCCAGAGCTGGATGAGTCAGCTTTACTTGTAGCCCAAGTCAAGCTGTCGCATGTGTTTGAAATCCGACCATTGGACACGTGTCGGTTCCTTAGTGACCCAGGGACATTTCGGACAAATCAGGTTGGGTTGCCTCCTGGCTATAAATAGTCCACCCCCTACACCATAAATTGGTGCCTGCTTAGAGTTAGTGTGCGACTTTTGTCGTTTGAGAGCAACCCACCTCCAAAGCATTTGAGAGAGAAATCCTTGTGAGGACAAAGCCCAAAACACCCAAAGCCAAAGAGTGTTAGGCATCACTGAAGTCTTTCTGTCTGCGTAACCTGAAGACTTGTTACACTTGAGGACTATGAATCCTCCAGCCGGTTAGGCGTCGCGTTCTAAGCATCCAAGAGCCATTGTGGACCGCCAGTGAACGAAGTCTATGAAGGTTTGGAAGTCTACCTTGAAGACTTACCAGAGTGATTGGGCGAGGACTGGGTATCCTTAGCTCAAGGGGAATAAGGTGAAGACGCGGTTTTCCGAGTTAAATCTCAGCCTCCCTAACCAGACGTACAGTTGTCACAACAACTGGAACTGGTCTACCAAATCCTTGTCTTCACCAAGCAACTAGTTCTATCTTTCACTTCCCTTTACTTTACAGTTTGTCTTCATGAAGTCATTGCCTACTTGTCTGATCTGATTGACTTCACTGAGTGAAGACTATTTACTGTTGGCTTCATACTATCTTCCATTCTGATCCATACTTCCTAGCTGCTAATAGTCTTCGTACTTTCACTTCATTGATTACTTGACTATGGCTTGTCTAGTGTAGTCTACCTTCCGCTGCATTTCAATAGGTTCATTTCTGCTGTTTGTCTTCAAAGACCTTGTTTTTTAAGACTTTCATAAGAATTGTCTATTCACCCCCCTCTAGTCAATAACTAGCACTTTCAATTGGTATCAGAGCAAGGTGCTCCCTTGTTCTGTGTGATTCGGTTTAACCACCTGGAGTTTTAGCTATGTCAACTGCAGGGATAATCAAGGTCTCCGCTGCATGCCCAGTCTTTGATGACATTGATTACCCCTACTAGAAGAATAAGATGCGTATGCATCTTGAAGCCATTGATGTCGATGTCTGGTATGTTTCAAGAATGGTGTTCCCAAGGTCGGTGAAGGTGTCACCGCTGCTGATGTCAAAAGGTTCATTCAACTGGATTCGACTACCAAGAACATCATCTATGGTCATCTGACCAAATGACAGTATGGCCGTGTGAGTGCACTGGAAACTGCAAAGCTGGTCTGGGACTGGCTCTCCAAGGTCAACGAAGGCGTTTCAACTCAGAGAGATTCAAGGATTGATGTTCTTCACAACCTCTTTAACCGCTTCAAGATAAATGACAATGATAATGTCCAACTCACATTTGATCGCTTCACTGATATCACAAATGAGCTTCGCGCACTTGGCGCCACTGAGATCATCAAGCACGAAATCTTCAAGAAGCTCCTGATATCACTTGACAGCTCATTCGACACCCTGGTCTTGATGATTCAAGAATGTCTTGACTTCAAAAATCTCGATCCGTATGACATACTTGAGAGGCTCAACACACATGAGTTCCCACTATCTGAGAAGAAAGACATCTATGGCCCCAACTATGGCCGAACCCGGGCTTTGAAGGCAAAGGTAGTATCCTCATTTGAAGAAGAATCTGACTGCAGTTCTGGGGATCCTGAAGACATTGGAAAGGAGCTAGCTATGCTCGTGAAGAAGTTTCAGAAGTTCTCCAAGAAGAAAGGTTTCATAAAGTCTTCAAGATCCAGCTCAAGAAATGATGAAGCTTCCACTCGTGACCACAAGAAGAGAACATGCCACAAATGCAAGAAACCTGGTCACTACATCTCTGAGTGTCCTCAATGGGACAATGAGACCAAGAAGAAGAAGAGCAAGGAATATGATTCTGATGACAAGAAGAAGAAGAAATCCTCAAAGTCTTCTTCAAATTCTTCATCGAAGTCTTCATCTCACAAGAAGAGCTCATCCAGCAAGGCTCGTGCGTTTGTTGGCAAGGAGATGGATTCAAAGGAGGAGTCTGCTTCTGAGGAGGCGGAGGTGGAGTCTGAGAAGGAGTCCGATTCGGGCTTGGCAAGCCTGGCTGTAGCTTCAGCTTACGTTGCCAAGTCAATCTTCAACACCGAAGACAATGGCCTCGTCGCCGACACTAATGCTGAAGATGAGGATGACTCTGCTCCTACCTACTCCTTCATGACACGTGGTGCCAAGGTAAACTCACGCGATGCTTACTTTCGAACATCCAGTGAGATGACTCTGAATGTGAATCTAAACATAGCTACAAAACACTTGCTAAAATTGCAACTAAACAACAAAATGCTATGGAACATATTCAAAAGTTGCTAGACAAAAGCGATGACCTGTTGGACGCGGAAATGACTCAAACTCAGTCCTTAATTGAAGACATTAAAAATCTTCATGTTAAGTACGAGGAACTTGAAAGTCGTCATGAAACACTCTCAGCTACTCATGAGAAGCTTTCCTATCATTATCTTCAACGAAAGCAAGAACTTGAGAACCTAAGGGTGTGTCATGAAGATCTTCAAAAAGAGAATGAGTCACTTCGCGCTCAATAGATCAGTACCACTCAGGAAGACTTTGAGCTACCATGTTTAAAATGTCTTGAGCGTGGTAATGATGTCTTTGTTGCTAAATGTTCTATTGCTGCTACTGTTGCTATATCTTCAACTGCTCATGTGGTAACTAACCCCTCTTCTGAGGATACCACTACTATTGCTGATGAGAATGCTAGGTTGAAGACATTGCTTGAAACAGGGATGTACAAAAGCCTCAAAAGGAATCAGACACTATGTGATGTCCTCAAGAAACAGGTTTTAAACCGAAACGCTAGGCAAGATGGTGTTGGGTTCGAGAGGAAAATGAACGTTTATGGTTCATACTGGAAGCCTGAGCAGTACCCCAAAACCACATGGGTTGTTGCTAAGGGTCCTTCAGTGGATCCATCTACCTTATCTGGTTTCACTTGTGCTAAACCGATTATCATTGATGAATCCTTTGATGCAAATTATAAACTATTTAAGAATCAGAATGGTGAAGTATTTGCCAGGTATATTGGTACTAACTGCAGGAATGGACCTCCTTTGAAGAAGATCTGGGTGCCTAAAAGTTGTCTTGATAAGCTTCCTATGAATTTCATCATGACACCACCTGGGAAGAAGACAACCCCGGACCAAAGGCGTCATATGGTTCAAAGGCTTCAAACAGTCAGAGAATCCACCAGGGTCACCATAACGCCAATGTTTTGCAGGGAAACCATACTCAGACTTATGAATATGAGCACGTTTCATCAAACCGCTATGTTCATAAGACCAAGAACTTTTCAGCTTATTCTTATTAGTATTATTCACCACCTGCAAGGCTATTTGCTAGGGCTCCAAAGCCAAAGTTCTTAGATGCTGCACTTAGACTCATTGCTTCTATTCTAAGCCACCCCTGAAGATGTGGGTGGTTAAGAAAAATTAACTCTCTTTTGCAGGGAAAGGTCTCCAGCCGGAAATCAAAGGCTTCTTATGCTTATGCTGGGGACCTAAAACATCTTGTGGGGCGCAAGATAAAATGCCATGGTCTTACTATGTATTCCGTCCTAGGATTTCTTGACAAACATCCTATCTACCCTAACAAGGATATGAACTTTGATAATATGCTTGTTCGTCAAATGTTTATGCTTCACATTTCCCTTGGTGAAGCCTATCCCCCAAACTCCACTGTAGGGTACGACACCAAAGGCTTATGAGTGGATTATGGATAGTGGATGCACTAACCACTTGACTGGTGATCGAAGTCTTCTTATGGATTGAACCCTACGTCCGTCTGACAAGAGTCACATCACATTTGCTGACACTGGTAAAAGCAAGGTATTGGGCCTAGGTAGAGTTGCAATCTCAAAGGATCAGCACATGGATAAAGTGATGCTTGTTGAATCCCTTGGTTTCAACTTAATGTCTGTCTCAATGCTTTGTGATCTGAACATGATTGTGATATTTGGAAAACATCGCTGCCTTGTGCTTATGGAATCTGACAAATCTCTAGTCTACGAAGGATATTGAAAAGATGATCTGTATATGATAGATTTCTCCGTACGACCACAGTTGATCATATGTCTTCTAGAAAAAGCTTCAGAGTGCTAGCTCTGGCATCGGAGGCTAGGGCATGTGGGCATGAGGAACTTATACACTCTCGCGAAGAAGAAGCATGTCATAGGCACCGAGGGCGTCAAGTTCAAGAAGGATCATCTATGTGGTGCCTCCGAGGCTGGAAAGATGACTAGGGCCAAGCATCCCTTGGAGACAATCATGAAGACGACATGTCCCTTCGAGCTGATTCACATGTACTTATTCAGCCCTACTCACTACTCTCCCCTTACTACCACTTCTTGCCTGTATGGTTTCGTCATTGTTGATAATTACTCAAGATATACATGGGTGCACATAATTCTCTACAAGACTGAAGTGCGGGATGTCTTCAGACGATTCGCCAATCGTGCCATGACCAACTATGGCATCAAGATCAAGCACATCAGAAGTGACAACGGCACTGAATTCAAGAACATCAGCCTCGACACTTATCTTGATACATTGGACATCACACATGAGTTCTTGGCTCCATACACACCTCAGTAGAATGACATCGTGGAGCGCAAGAACAAAACCCTCATTGAGATGGCACAGACTATGCTTGATGAGTACAAGACTCCAAGGAAGTTCTGGCATGAAGTTATTGACATTGCATGCCACGTCATCAACTGTGTTTATCCTCACAAGTTCCTAAAGAAGACATCATATGAGCTCCTGACTGGTAAGAAGCCAAACGTCAGCTATTTCTGAGTCTTTGGTGCTAGGTGCTGGATCAAGGATCCACATCACACTTCGAAATTTGCACCGAAAGCACATGAAGGTTTTATGCTTGGCTACGGGAAGGACTCGCACTCCTACAGAGTCTTCAACCTCTTTCACTACAAACTGGTTGAAACTATGGATGTGCGGTTCGATGAGGCTAACGGCTCACAAAGAGAGCACCTACCAAATGTGCTAGATGAAGCAACACCAAGTGAGTCTATCAAGCTTATGGGTAGTGGAGAAATCATACCTTCAGAGGCACAGACTGAAGAGGAAAACATCATTTATGTACCTAATCAGCCTGAAGACACTGCTCAGCCTGAAGCCAATGCTGAAGATGAAGACAATGATTAGCAAGGGCAAAATCTTCTTCTAGTTCATCCTCGTGCTGCAAATGAAGTACAGATTGAGAAGATAATTGATAGCATCAATGCACCTGGTCCACTCACTCATTCAAGAGCAACATAGCTAGCAAATTTCTGTGGACATTTTGCTTTTGTCTCTATATCTGAACCCAAGAAAGTTGATGAAGCCTTCATGGAACCTGAATGGATTCAAGCTATGCAAGAAGAGCTTCAACAGTTCGAGCTGAACAATGTATGGGAGCTTGTAAAGCATCCAGATCCTCGTAAGCACAATATCATCGGCACCAAATGGATTTATCACAAAAAACAAGATGATCATGGTCAAGTTGTCAGAAACAAGGCTCATCTCGTTGCTCAAGGTTACACACAAGTTGAAGAGATTGACTTTGATGAAACATTCGCACCTGTGGCTAGACTTTAAGCCATTCGCATATTGCTAGCCTATGCCAACCACAACAACATTCTTCTGTACCAAATGGATGTAAAGAGTGCCTTTCTCAATGGCAAAATTGAAGAAGTGTATGTTTCACAACCACCTGGTTTTGAAGACCCAAAGCGTCCTGATATGGTATACAAGCTCAACAAGGCACTGTGTGGCCTCAAACAAGCACCTCGCGCTTGGTATGACACACTCAAAGACTTCCTGAAGAGCAAAGGCTTCAAACCTGGTTCTCTAGATCCCACTCTCTTCACGAAGACATATGATGGTGAACTGTTTGTATGCCAAATCTATGTGGCTGACATAATCTTTGGCTGCACTGACAAAAGATACAGTGATGAGTTTGAGCATATTATGCAAGAGCAATATCAGATGTCCATGATGGGTGAGCTGAAATTCTTCCTAGGTCTTCAAATCCGTCAGTGGAGTAATGGCATCTTCATATCACAAGAAAAATACCTCAAAGACTACCTGAAGAAGTTTGGAATGCAAGACTGCAAAGGGTACACGACGCCAATGCCAACCAAAGGTCAATTGGTCCCAGACGACGATGGTAAAGAGTTTGACCAAAAAGGTATACCGCTCCATGATTGGTTCTTTACTCTACTTATGTGCATCTAGGCCTGATATAATGCTTAGATTTTGCATTTGTGCCCGATTCCAAGCGGCACCAAAGGAATCGCATCACTTAGCTGTGAAGTGAATTCTTCGATATTTGGCTTACACCCCAACACTAGGATTATGGTATCCAAAGGGCTCAGAGTTTGAGCTAGTTGGATTCTCAGATGCTGATTATGCTAGTGACAAGGTTGATCGCAAGTCCACATCAGGCACATGTCACTTTCTTGGACGATCTCTTGTCTGTTGGTCTTTAAAGAAGCAGAACTGTGTATCACTTTCCACTGCTGAATCCGAATACATTGCCGCTGGATCTTGCTACGCCCAGCTTCCATGGATGAAGCAAACTCTCAAGGACTATGGCATCCACCTGAAACATGTGCCACTTTACTACGACAATGAAAGCGCCATCAAGATTGCCAACAACCCAGTTCAACACTCGAAGACAAAGCACATTCAGATCCGTCATCACTTTCTCAGAGATCATGTCATGAAGGAAGATATTGATATCATTCACGTCAACACTGTAGAGCAATTGGCAGATATCTTCACAAAGCCCTTGGATGCGAAAAGGTTTTGCAAGCTGTGGTGTGAGCTAAATATCTTAGAATTCTCAAATGTCATGTGATTGGACACACATCCTAATGCTTATGCATGTTGATGACTTAGGTGTGCAACACATGAAGTAACATATATCTGCAATCAATGAAGACTTACCCTCTAAGTGCGAATACATTAACGCAGAATTTGACTTCAGAGCGCCATGATAGTTGTGCGTCGTGTCTGGGTCTAATACTTCCTATACGGTGGGTAACGCCACCACCAAACTTTCTTGAAGATTTTCATCCGACGTCATGATTGCATCATTCTCATTTTTTGGGGGTTTGTCTTCAACATTGATTTGACTTCAAGGTTTACTTTCGCAATGTTGATCTGGTCTTCTCTAATATATAAATCTATATATGTTCTATCCTCTACAGCATTCACTTATAAGTCTTCAAACGTGCCATTTTATGAACTAAGTGAATGTGATTGGACCCTAACCCCTTCTGTTCTTCTTCCTCAAATTCCATCTATCTACTCATATGCATTCTGTTGAAACGTGTCGAGTGTCTTCACTGCATCCTTGTCAGCCGAAGATACAGAGACAAGCATTTAAAACTGCTTTTAATGCTATATCTCTTTTGCGTGAATACCAGAGAAGCCGGAACGGCCTCCCGACAAACCAGTCGTGCGTGGGAACATGGAACAACTTTCAATAAGTTGCATGCATGCCACGTGTCCATCAGATGTGAACCGCTAGGGTCACCTGTGTAATTACGTTGTGTAGCCCTTTACCTTCTAAATACACATCCACACACGGTCATTATCTCCTCTTCCACCTCGCCACCTCGCTCAAACCCTAGCGCCACCGCTAGCTCGTATTGATGCCGGAGATGAAGCGCTTAGCTGCCGCGACCTCTTCGACGTCGTCCTCATGTCGGCCGTGGACCTCGTCTTCTCCACAGCCGCCGTAGGTGTCTTCCGCCGCCAAGTTAGGGCGCGGGAGATTGAAATGCTCGGCCTCCCTTCTGCCTCGTCTAGCAGTTCGTTTGGGGTATATAAATCTCACTTTTAAAAGTCTTTTTGATCTGTCAAATCCATCCACTTCAACCAAAAAGTGGTTTCTACACTTCCAAATCTGGATCTGTCTCTTTCTGAATCACATATCTTGCAAAGTATATTCACTTATGCTTCATAACCAGTTAGATTCCTCACTTGTACTTATTCATGGATTCATATAAATCTGGAACCAACTCACTTCTAATAAGTGAATGTCTTCGCACTATGAGGTCAATGTCTTCAAACTGATTTATCTTCAAAATCTTCTAAGAATGCATATGACCTCTTCCCCTTTCCTCGCATCTCTAATGCTGTCATAGGTACATATTCGTGGGAGAATCCGTTGGTTCTCACAGTCTGCATTCGTTAGCAGAATTCTTACAACATCATATTCACTCCCCTGAAGCCAGTTCTTGCTTGAAAAATAGATGGAAATCTTTCACTATACTGAAGCCTATCTGTCTGAATATCATGGCCATTGAGAAATCTGCTAGGAAGGGTGGCAGGCAACACCGTGGAAATACAGCCCTAGATCTGCCTCTGGATCTGTATGAAATGTACAAGACCGATCCACAGGAGAATTACAATCAGCGCAAAACCCGGATCCAATGGATCCGAAGATATTGGGCAGAACATGTTGGGGAACACAGTATTTCAAAAAATTTCCTACGATCATGCAATATCTATCTAGGACATGCATAGAAACGAGAGGGGAGAGTGTGTCTACCTACCCTCCTAGACCGAAAGTGGAAGCGTTAAGTAACGTTGTTGATGTAGTCGAACGTCTTCGTGATCCAATCGATCCTAGCACCGAACGTACGGCACATCCGCGTTCAGCACACGTTCAGCACGATGACATCCCTCGAGCTCTTGATCCAGTTGAGAATGAGGGAGAGTTTCGTTAGCATGACAGCATGTTGACGGTGATGATGAAGTTACCGGCGCAGGGCTTCGCCTAAGCACTACGATGATATGACCGAGGTGTGTAACTATGGAGGGGGGGCACCGCACAGGGCTAAGAGAAGACTTGGTGTGCCTTTGGGGTGCCCCCTCCCATGTATATAAAGGTAGGGGGAAGAGGAGGCCGGCCCTAGAGGGGGCGCGCCAAGGGGGGGGGGTCCTACTTGGACTCTCGGTCCAAGTAGGATTCGCCCCCCCCCCCTTTCCTATTTCGACTAGGAGAAGGATGGAAGGAGGAAGAGGGGAGAAGGAAAGAGAAGGGGGCCCTGCCCCCTCCTAGTCCAATTCGTAGTAGCCCTTGAGGGGGTGTGCGGCCACCCATGAGGCCTTTCTCTCCTTTCCACTAAAGCCCATTAAGGCCCATTACTTCCCCGAGGGGGTTCCAGTAACCTCCCGGTACTCCGGAAAATACCCGAAACACTTCGGAACCATTCCGGTGTCCGAATATAACCTTCCAATATATAGATCTTTACCTCTTGACCATTTCGATACTCCTCGTCATGTCCGTGATCTCATCCGGGACTCCGAAAAAACTTCGCTCATCAAATCACATAACTCATAATACAAATCGTCATCGAACGTTAAGCGTGCAGACCCTACGGGTTCGAGAACTATGTAGACATGATCGAGACATATCTCCGGTCAATAACCAATAGCGGAACCTGGATGCTCATATTGGTTCCTACATATTCTTCGAAGATCTTTATCGGTCAAACTGCATAACAACATACGTTGTTCCCTTTGTCATCGGTATGTTACTTGCTCGAGATTCGATCGTTGGTATCTTCATACCTAGTTCAATCTCATCACCGGCAAGTCTCTTTACTCGTTTTGTAATGCATCATCACATAACTAACTCATTAGTAACATTTCTTGCAAGGCTCATAGTGATGTGCATTACCTAGAGGGCCCAGAGATACCTCTCGATACATGGAGTGACAAATCCTGATCTCGATCTATGACAACTCAACAAACACCATGGGAGACACCTGTAGAGCATCTTTATAATCACCCAGTTACGTTGTGCCGTTTGATAGCACACAAGGTGTTCCTCTGGTATTCAGGAGTTGCATAATCTCATAGTCAGAGGAACATGTATAAGTCATGAAGAAAGCAATAGCCATAAAACTAAATGATCATTATGCTAAGCTAACTGATGGGTCTTGTCCATCACATCATTCTCGTAATGATGTGATCCCGTTCATCAAATGACAACATATGTCTATTGTCACACCCTCGATGCGACTATATCTCCCACGTGTCGAGGAACGACTTAGAGGCATAATCGCATTGAAGGCATATGTCGCAAGTTAGGCAATCTTCACAACATCCCATGTAATATAGATAATAAAAGGGGAGATAACATAGTTGGCTTACACTCGCCACGTAAATCAAGTACATAAATAACATTACATCATCCAAACACTCATGGCCCGACTACGGCGCCAAAATAAAAGATAACCCAACATGCGACACGGTCCCGATCACCCCCAACTGGGCACCACTACTGATCATCAGGAAAGGAAACATAGTATCATTGAGAGTCCTCATCGAACTCCCACTTGAGCTCGAGCGCGTCACCTGGAGCGGAATCATCAGGCCCTGCATCTGGTGTAATAGTAATCTGTGAGCCACAGGGACTCAGCAATCTCGCACCCTCGTGATCAAGACTATTTAAGCTTATCCGTAAGGCAAGGTAAATATGTGGAGCTACAGCAAGCGACTAGCAAATATGGTGGCTATCCTGTTCGCAAAAGAGAGCGAGAAGAGGAGGCAAAGCGTGAGTGAGAAACTAGAGAGCAACCTGCGCAAGCATTACTCCAACACCGTGTCCACTTCCCGGACTCCGCCGAGAAGAGGCCATCACGGTAACACACTCAGTTGATTCATTTTAAATTAAGTTAAGGTTCAAGTTATCTACAACCAGACATTAACAAATTCCCATCTACCCATAACCGCGGCACGGATTTTGAAAGTTCAAATCCCTGCAGGGGAGTCCCAACTTAGCCCATGACAAGCTCTCACGGTCAACGAAGGAATAGACCTCCTCCCGAGATGTTCCGATCAGACTCGGTATCTCGGTTCTTCAAGACACTTCGACAGCTTAAAACAAGACCAGCAACACCGCCCGAATGTGCCGACAAATCCCGATAGGAGCTGCACATATCTCGTTCTCAAGGCACACTCAGATAAGAAATCCGTACAACTAAAACCAGCCCTCGAGTTTCCCCGAGGTGGCGCTGCAAGGGGCTCTAGGTTGGACCAACACTCAGAGGAGCACTGGCCCGGGGGGGGGGGGGGTTTAAATAAGATGACCCTCGGGCTTCGGAAACCCAAGGGAAAAGAGGCTAGGTGGCAAATGGTAAAACCAAGGTTGGGCATTGCTGGAAAAGCTTTAATCAAGGCGAACTATCAAGGGGTTCCCATTATAACCCAACCGCGTAAGGAACACAAAATCCGGGAACATAACACCGATATGACGGAAACTAGGGCGGCAAGAGTGGAACAAAACACTAGGCGAGAGGCCAAGCCTTCCACCCTTTACCAAGTATATAGATGCATTAAGATAACATGGCAATATAATGATATCCCAACAATTAAATAAATGTTCCAACAAGGAATGGCCTCCAATCTTCACCTGCAACTAGCAACGCTATAAGAGGGGCTGAGCAAAGCGGTAACATAGCCAATCAACGGTTTGCTAGGACATGGTGGGTTAGAGGTTTGACATGGCAATTTGGGAGGCTTGAAAGAAAATGGTAGGCATCATAGCATTGGCATAGCAAAAGAGCGAGCATCTAGCAAAGCAAAGATAGTAGTGATTTCGAGGGTATGATCATCTTGCCTGCAAAGTTGTCAGAGTTGACTGGATCCTCGAAAGCAAACTCAACGGGGTCCTCGTTAGCGAACTCGTCTCCTGGCTCTACCCAAACAAGACAAACAAGCAAACAGAACACAATCAACCACGTGCAAAGCTCAAACAATATGATGCAAAGATGGTATGCTATGCGGGATGCGATGCGGGATGCATATGCAAGATGTGACAGGAAATGCAAGAACCTGGCCTCAACTTGGAAAACCAAGTGTGCAACTGGAAAGATGAGATGAAATCGCTTGAAAACGATATAAAGAACGCCGGAATCAGAGTTACGGTTTGGAAATGGCAAGCAATTCAAATATGACACCGGTCTGCGATTTACAGCAAGTAACCATCTAAATGCAATGAGATGAACATGCTTCAGCACCCAAACATGGCATAAAAATACATGGCAGGGATGCATTCAAGATGCTTAACAAAAGTCTAGCACTGAGCTACGACCAAATCATCCATTAACAGGTTCAAACAAGCATGGCAAAAATGCATATGGTAATCAGATCTCAGACTTAGTGAAATTAACACTTTTCTGGAATTTCAGATCAGGTAGCACTCTTCGGAGCAACAAAACTACATGCTACAGGACCTGAACATGGCAAAGTAAAGCATGCCATGGAGCTACTCAAAGAGCTTAACAAACGTCCCTTAGTGACCTTGAGCCAAAAGGGATCAGAAAATACAATTGCAAGCATGTGAACAGGGCAAAAACATAATCAGATCTCAGACTTAGTGAAAAACTGGAGCATGCTGAAAACTGATATCAAGTAGGCAGTTTACGAGCTCGATGCGCTCACTACGGAGCAAGTCATGATAAACTAAGCATACACCCATCAAGAATACACAAAATGCAAGCTAGACATTGCAAGAACAATAACATAGCATGCACGGATCAACTACAACATCCTCGGCAAAATCGCTAACAAGTAGACAATCTGCCCAGATTCACGAAGTAGAAAAAGTAGAGCTCGATTGACTCAAGCTAGGGTGCTCCATAATTGCAAACAAATACATGGATGGATAGAGCACTACAAGATTAACAAAACATCCTTACTGATCATCCTCAAAAGAGGCACGGATCACTAGGAAACAACATGAACATATGGCCATATGAGATAAACAAGTCAAGGACTTAGTGCAAATGCTAAGTCCCTGAAATCAGCATTACCAAGTGCCTCACTTTGCAAGCTTGTGCTAGTCACCACACACATCACAAAAATACATGGGTTGCACCTCTTGAAAGATGGAAAAACCCTTAACAAAACATATGTAGAGCTCATGGGCATATCATGCACACATTAATCATGGCAAAAATGACAAATATCTAAATGGAGTAGCAGATCTGACAATTAACTCAAGTAGCCCTTTTCTAACAGCATTTCGGGCACCAAGATGAACTCAAATGAAAATGATGCAATGGAATGAAATGATGTACTCTCTGAGACGAACAAAACGGAGCTACGGATGCGGAGATATATCACGATGAACATGGGCATATGGATTAGGGTTAGGGATAAAAAGTCAACTCGAGATCCAGATCTGGATCGGGCGGTTACTGTAGCGGCGCGGGGATCGAGGTTCACACGCGAACCGAGGTGGACAGGGAGCTCGCTGGAGCTTCTCGCCGGAGTAGGAGGGAGAGGCCGGATAGGGCTTGCTGGCGAGGGGCGCGGGGCCGCGGGGTCGGCGCGGGATCCGCCGGCGACGAGGAGGATGAGGCGGCGGAGTTGATGGGGCGGCGCGGCCGGAGAAGGTCGTCGGCGGCCGAAGAGGGCGGAGGGCGGCGCGGCGGGCGTGCGGCGGTGCGCCGGCGTCCTGGCGGGGTCGGGCGAGGCGCGCCCGGGCGGCGGGCGAGGCGCGGGAGGCGCGGCCCGGTGGCGCGCGGCGGAGGGCCGCGGATGGGCCTGCGGGCCCGCGGCGGTGGGAGGCGGCCGGCGGCCATGTGGCGGGAGGAGAGAGGCTGGGGGAGCGGGGCGGACGTGTCCGGCCCGGTTGGACATGTCCGGCGGCTGGAGGAGGACGGAGACTGGGGTTAGGGTAGGGGAAGATCCGAAAATTCGGGGGGAGACACATATTTATAGGTAGAGGGAGCTAGGAAGCTCCAAATGGAGTGTGGTTTTCGGCCACGCGATCGTGATCGAACGCTCTAGATGATGGAGAGGGTTTAGGTGGGTTTTGGGCCAAATTGAAGGGGTGTTGGGCTGCAACACAAACGAGGCCTTCTCGGTCCCTCGGTTAACCGTTGGAGTATCAAACGAAGTCCAAATGGTACGCAACTTAACAGGCGGTCTACCGGTAGTAAACCAAGGCCGCTTGGCAAGTCTCGGTCCAATCCGGAAATGTTTAACCCCCACACACGAAAGAAAGCTAGAAATGACCACCGGAGGAGAACGGAGCGCCGGAATGCAAAACGGACAACGGGGAAAATGCTCGGATGCATGAGACGAACACGTATGCAAATGCAATGCACATGATGACATGATATGAGATGCATGACAACGACAACAACACACGGAGACAAAAACCCGAACCCGAGAAAATAAAATAACTTAATGCCGGAAACGGCAAGAGTTGGAGTACAAATTGGGAAAGTCATATCCGGGGTGTTACATCTATGGTCAGGAAACTTAACCATCTTTGATTAACGAGCTAGTCAAGTAGAAGCATACTAGGTACACTTTGTTTGTCTATGTATTCACACATGTATCAGGTTTCCGGTTAATACAATTCTAGCATTGAATAATAAACATTTATCATGATATAAGGAAATATAAATAACATATTTATTATTGCCGCTAGGGCATATTTCCTTCAGTCTCCCACTTGCACTAGAGTCAATAATCTGGTTCACATCGCCATGTGATTTAACACCAATAGTTCACAACGTCATGTGATTTAACACTCTATAGTTCACATCGCCATGTGACCAATACTCAAAGGGTTTACTATAGTCAATAATCTAGTTCACATAATTGCCATGTGATTAACGTCCAAAGAGTACTAAGGTGTGATCATGTTTTGCTTGTGAGAGAAGTTTAGGCAACGGGTCTGCCACATTCAGATCTGTATGTATTTTGCAAATTTCTATGTCTACAATGCTCTGCACAGAGCTACTCTAGCTAATTGCTCCCACTTTCAATATGTATCCAGATTGAGACTCGGAGTCATCTGGATCAGTGTAAAAGGTTGCATCGACGTAACTGTTTACGACGAATTCTTTATCACCTCCATAACCGAGAAATATCTGCTTAGTTTTCTAGGATAATTTTGACCATTGTCCAGTGATCCACTCCTAGATCAATATTGTAACCCATTGCCAAACTCATCGCAAGTTACACAATAGGTTTGCTACACAACATAGCATACTTTATAGAACCTATGACTAGAGGCATAGGGAATGACTTTTCATTCTCTTTCTATTTTCTGTTGTGGTCGGGTTTTGAGTCTTTACTCAACTTCATACCTTGCAACACAGGCAAGAACTCCTTCTTTGACTGTTCCATTTTGAACTGCTTCAAAATCTTGTCAAGGTATGTTCTCATTGAAAATTTTATCAAGTGTCTTGATCTATCTCTATAGATCTTGATGCTCAATATGTAAGAAGCTTCACCGAGGTATTTCTTTGAAAAACTCCTTTCAAACACTCCTTGATGCTTTCCAAAAAATTCTACATCATTTCCCATCAACAATATGTCATTCACATATACTTATCAGAAAGGCTATAGTGTTCTCACTCACTTTCTTGTAAATACAGGCTTCACCACAAGTCTGCGTAAAGATATGCTTTTATCAACTCAAAAAAGCGTATATTCCAACTCCGAGATGCTTGCACCAGTCCATAGATGGATCGTTGGAGCTTGCACACTTTGTTAGCACCTTTAGGATTGAGAAAACCTTCTGGTTGCATCATCTACACCTATTCTTTAATAAATCCATTAATGAATACAGTTTTGACATCCATTTGCCAGATTTCATAAAATGTGGCAATTGCTAACATGATTCGGACAGACTTTAAGCATCGATACGAGTGAGAAAATCTCATCGTAGTCAACACCTTGAACTTGTCGAAAACCTTTTGCGACAATTCGAGCTTTGTAGATAGTAACACTACTATCAGTGTCCCTATTCCTCTTGAAGATCCATTTATTCTCAATGGCTCACCGATCATCGGTCAAGTCAATCAAAGTCCATACTTTGTTCTCATACATGGATCCCATCTCATATTTCATGGCCTCAAGCCATTTCACGGAAACTGGACTCATAATCGCTTCCTCATAGTTCATAGGTTCGTCATGGTTTAGTAATGTGACTTCCAGAACAGGATTACCGTACCACTCTGGTGCGGACCATACTCTAGTTGACCTATGAGGTTCGGTAGTAACTTGATCTGAAGTTTCATGATCATCATCATTAGCTTCCTCACTAATTGGTGTAGGAATCACTGGAACTGGTTTATGTGATGAACTACTTCCCAATTCGGGAGAAGGTACAATTACCTCACCAAGTTCTACTTTCCTCCCACTCACTTCTTTCGAGAGAAACTCCTTGTCTAGAAAGGATCCATTCTTAGCAATAAATATCTTGCCTTCGGATCTGTGATAGAAGGTGTACCCAATAGTTTCTGTTCGGTATCCTATGAAGACACACTTCTCTGATTTGGGTTTGAGTTTATCAATTTGAAACCTTTTCACATAAGCATCGCAACCCCAAACTTTAAGAAATGGCAACTTTGGTTTCTTGCCAAACCGTAGTTCATACGGTGTCGTCTCAACGGATTTAGATGGTGCCCTATTTAATATGAATGCAGCTGTGTCTAATGCATAACCCTTAAAACGATAGCTGTAAATCGGTAAGAGACATCATAGATCGCACCATATCTAATAAAGTACGGTTACGACGTTCGGACACACCGTTACTGTTGAGGATATAACCACTAAGGGTAAACCGCCCAGGAGGGGCCGATTCACCTTCAACTATACTGAAGCCCAAGGAAACCCAGAAGATGGTGCCTTACGGATGAGGTTTAGAGGCCCAGAGCCCGCAGGCGGTTTAGGGCCCATGGTAGTAAACCGCCATGATTGTATAAACTTGCATTGTAAGATAGAAAAGAGGAGACCGAGGTGGATACTTGTATGAGCCAGCCTCAGGATTCTGTAGACCGGCCGGGGTCCTCCTGAGTATATAAAGGGGTGACCCAGCGGCGGTTCAGGGACAGAGAACAACAACTCGAGAGCCAGACAAAGCGGATTCGCTCCCTGGCCTTCGAAACCCTAGTAATACCAATCACAACTAGACGTAGGCTTTTACCTTCATCGAAGGGGCCGAACTAGTATAAAACTCCCGTGCCCCCTTGTCCGGTTTAACCCCTTCAAGCTAACCCGTAGCGATGGCTCCGTGACTAAGTCCTTTCACGAGGACATCTGCCGTGACAATTCCACAACAGTTGGCGCCCATCGTGGGGATATCACACAGTGGTTTTGAGTTCTTGAAGGGCAGCTTCGATGGACTCGAGGGATACGCCATGGGCCGCATGACAAAGAATCGCCGTGGAAAGCTCTACATCGACAATGCAGGATGGGGTCCCGAGGACGATTCAATCGAGTACGGGTACCGGGTCCCCTTTGGTGGGATTCACATCTTCATCGGCAAGATCGGCGAACCGGCCCCCGAGCCGGACATCTCCACCGACATCATTGAAACGGCTCGGCGTGCAAGTTCTTCACCAGTTCAGCCTGAGGCAAAGCATGTTTTCGTAGGTGTCGTCCATGGATCGGGGTACGAGGAGGAACCGGTCTCCGATGGAGAAACCATAGTCCGCAGTGGCGACGAGTCTTCTGGCGAAACCGAATCGCTTTACCAGTTGCAGGACAGCCGGATTGAGGGAGGATGCGAGGGCAACAATATTCCGGATTCCCCCGGTCTGCCAAACCAGGCCGCCATCTTCATGGCCGGCACACGATCGGCGCCTCATTCATCTACCGCCGCAGCAGTGCTCTCTGGTTCAACGACGGCCACACCAGCAGGGGCAGGAAGCTCGGTGCCGCCTCCGGCCCAAGTCTTGTCTGATCTGTTCGACGCTCTAGCGGCACTGATGTCCGCGGAGGTAGATGTAGCAGCCAGGGATCAACACGATGCGGAGATTCTAAAGGTGAAAGATCAGATAGCCCAGGCTAAAGCGGACCTGGCAGTAGAGAACGCCAGGATGGCTATAGAGCGGGCCGAGTTGGAAGCACAGGCTTATCGGATTAGACTGGATCAGAATGCTTCGGAAGAGGTCATGAGAAGAAGGTACCGATCATGTCTCCCGTCGGTTTATGAGCCGCAGAATCTTTTCAACACGCCAGGAGCAGGAGTTGGTAACCAACCCACGCTAAACCGGGCGGGGGCGCCGGGAGCAGGAGCGCCGGTTCAGCCACGCGCCGCAGACCTGCCTCGCCAGAACAACGTTGTACCATCAACACCGCCCGGGCATTATTCCAACCCGTTGTATAATATTGTGGCCGCTGCTTCGCGTCTGGCGGCCCTCCCAACCGACGGCGAGTCACCAGTTGCAGTGGAAGCGCGTCGGGCCAGGGATCTCCTTCAGACATCACTAAATCAATAGCAAGCGTATTCACACAGCTGTGAGAGGATTCATTCCACTCCCCGTCCAAGCCGGAGTTATAGCAGACATGTGGAAGACGAACCGGCTGTGTCCAGTAGCGCACGCCACCAAAATTCGCCATGGGGGAACAACCCGGCCGGGGGAGGTGCTAATGCGCAAGATGTTGTGGACCACGGCCGCGCACGACGAGAGGCCGAGTTGACAGCTCGACACAAGGCACGTCAACATACTCCGGTTCACCCCACTGCCTCCGTGGAGCCGGGGGTGATGTTCAGTTCCCTAGGGGTACCATGTTTAACTCCCGCATTGCGTAATGTATGATTGCCCAAGGATTTCAAGGGACCTCATAAGGTACCAAATTACACCGCCAGTTTGCAGCCAGAGGCGTGGGTGGAGAGCTATGAGATGGCAAAGGAGATGTTAGATGTGGATGAGGCGGTATGTGCTAAATATTTCACCATGATGCTGGAAGGAACAACTCGCACTTGGTTGAAGAGCTTGCCAACCAACTCTATCGATTCATGGGCCGAGTTAAAGCGCCGAATTATCCAGAACTTCAAGGATACGTGCAAGCAGCCGATGTCAATTGTAGATCTGGCCGCTTGTGTCCAAGAGGAAGGGGAGTCCACGACCCATTGGGTTAAACGGGTCTCGACGATTTTGCATTCATCAGATCGTACTAATGCAGACACCGCAGTGTTAACATTAGAGGGCAATTGCCGTTTCAAGCCGTTAAAATAGAAGTTGGGAAGGCTCAAACGTCATTGTAACAACATGTCAACACTCATGGCCGCTTTAGTTAAGTATGCCGATTCAGATAATACCAAGGATCCGGATTCAGAGGAGGACAAACCGGAGAAGGGAAAGAAGAACGGCGGTGCAAAAGGGCAGCACCACAACCAAGGGGCCATGGGAATAACAGTAAGCGTAAAGCGGATAATTCAGATTTGGTGGCTAACACAAATATGCAGCGTCGCAAAGGTAAACCGCCCCAGCGCGGTGGAGAGATGAATCTGGAGCGTTTGTTAAACCAGCCCTGCCCGAAGCATGGAACCAAGGAGGCCCCTTCCACACATCTTTGGAAGGATTGTCACATAATGAGGGAGTTCAAAAATTCTGATTTATACCGGTATGATCAGGATCCACCGGGCGGTTCAGGCCCAGGTTTCCATGGGGGCGGCGGTTCAAGCTCTGGATTTCAGAACAACCAGGGCCATCAGAACAACCATGGTAATAACCAGCAGAATAACCAAGGGAATCAGCAACAGTCAGGTTACCAGAGTCACCCCAAGCAGTTGAACAGCGGACAGTATCATGTGTTCACTACTAGCCTGTGCAAGCGGGATCAGAAACTTCACAAGAGGGCAGTCAATACTGTTGAACCGGCCGTACCACATTATCTACGATGGTCGGAGCAACCCATTGTGTGGAGCAGAGAGGATCACCCGCCCCGGGTTGACAATCCGGGTCAACTAGCCTTGGTGGTAGCCCCTCAGGTGGGGGGCTATAAGTTTACCAAGGTTCTGATGGATGGAGGGAGCAGTATCAACATCCTGTACTATGAGACTTTCCGTCGCATGGGATTGACAGATAAGAGTCTTAAACCGTCAAACACTATTTTTCATGGTGTAGTACCAGGTAAATCGGCATACCCTGTGGGAAAGATTGCTTTGGAAGTCATGTTTGGAGATGAGCTTGATTCTAGGTCTGAGACGTTGACCTTTGAGGTGGTGAAAATCCAGAGTCCATATCACGCGCTATTTGGACGGCCGGCTTACGCGAAGTTCATGGCGAGACCCTGTTATGTTTATCTACAGCTCAAAATGCCGGGTTATAAGGGGACGATCACAGTACATGGGAGTCGAAAGATTGCCTTGGATTGCGAGGAAGGTGAAGCGGCCTATGCTGAATCGGTTTGTGCAACAGAGGAGCTGAAATTCTATAAAGACAATGTTGATCCGGCGGACATGACCCCTCTGAAGAAACCTACGACTGAGCATGACCCGGCCCTGACGTTCAAACCGGCTAATGAGACTAAACTCGTTGACTTCGTCCCTGGTGATTCATCCAAGCAGTTTAGTATCAGTGCAAATCTGGATCCGAAATAGGAAAGCGCGCTCATCGAGTTCATCCGTGAGAACCGGGACATCTTTGCATGGAAACCTTCTGACATGCCAGGTGTACCGAGGGAACTCGCTGAGCACACTCTAAATATTGATCCTAAGTTTAAACCGGTCAAGCAGTACCTTCGCCGTTTTAACGAAGAAAGACGCAAGGCCATCGGCGAAGAGGTAGCCCGGCTACTGGCAGCTGGGTTTATTGTCGAAGTGTTTCATCCCGAATGGTTGGCTAATCCGGTGCTTGTTCTTAAGAAAAATGGCACTTGGCGTATGTGTGTGGACTACACTGATTTGAATAAAGCTTGCCCGGCAGATCCTTTTGCTCTCCCGCGTATTGATCAGATCATTGATGCAACGGCGGGTTGTGAGCGCCTGAGTTTCCTGGATGCTTATTCAGGTTATCATCAGATTAAAATGGCAGTTAAGGACCAGGAGAAGACAGCCTTCATCACTCCCTTTGGAGCCTTCTGTTATGTCTCTATGCCCTTTGGGCTCAAGAGTGCCCAAGCAACCTACCAGCGTTGTGTGCAAAATTGTCTTCACAAGCAGATCGGGCGTAATGTTCATGCCTATGTGGATGATATTGTGGTGAAGTCCAGGAAGCAGGAAACCTTGATAAGTGATCTCAAGGAGACGTCTGACAATCTTCGAGTTTACAAAATAATGCTCAACCCGGACAAATGCGTTTTTGGTGTTCCGGCAGGCAAACTCTTGGGTTTTCTTGTGTCTAACAGAGGTATTGAGGCAAATCCGGAAAAAATCAAAGCAATCACATCCTTGGCGAAACCAGCATGTATCAATGATGTTCAGCGTCTGGCGGGCCGGATTGCAGCCCTCAGCCGGTTTATCAGCCATTTGGGAGAGAAGGCGATTCCCCTGTACCAGATGTTGAAGAAAATAGATAAATTCATCTGGAGTGACGCCGCCGATGCGGCATTCGAGGAATTGAAGCGGCAGCTAGCTGAACCGCGAGTCCTCACTGCTCTAGTTGATAATGAGCCTCTATTGTTGTACGTGCTGCCAAGGCCCGAGCGGTCAGTGTGGCGATTGTGGTTGAGTGTAAGGAGGCGGAAAAGAATATCCGGTTCAACGACCAGTTTATTATATCAGTGAAGTACTGATCGAATCAAAGCAAAGATATCCGCATTGGCAGAAGCTAGTGTATGGAGTTTTTATGGCAAGTAGGAAACTCAAGCAATATTTTCAAGGCCATCCTATCACAGTGGTTAGTTCTGCTCCCTTGGGCGATATAATCCAGAATAGAGAGGCAACTGGCCGGGTTGCGAAGTGGGCGATCGAGCTTGGTCCCCATGGTTTGAAGTATACACCCCGAACAGCCATCAAATCTCAGGCGCTTGTGGACTTCATCAATGATTGGACCGAGTTACAGGCACCAGAGGACAAACCGGATAATACATACTGGACCATTCACTTTGATGGATCCAGGCAGCTGGAAGGCTCGGGGGCTGGGGTTGTCCTCACTTCCCCTCGAGGAGATAAGATTTGTTATGTTCTCCGCTTAATGTTTCCTTGTACTAACAATGCAGCGGAGTACGAGGCCTTGCTCCACGGCCTTCGTGTAGCTAAGGAAATGAACTTAAGCCGGGTTCGATGCTTTGGAGATTCTGATCTGGTGGCTCAGCAAGTTTCTGGTACTTGGGATTCTAAGGACCCACTCATGGCGGCTTATAGGCGCGAGGTGGATATTGTAGCAGGTCACTTTAAGGGTTATCAGGTGGAGCACATCGACCGGCGCAAGAATGAAGCAGCAGATGCTCTAAGCCGGCTGGGATCTCAGCGTAAGCCGGTACCACCTAATACCTTTCTAGATATCTTGCATAACCCATCTGTAAAGTTGCCTACAGAGGAGGATTTAGCTGTTCCTGATCCGGAGGCCCAGTTGGTAGCCGTTTTACATGCCACTCCGGATTGGACGGTTCCATATTTGGCGTATCTGAACCGGGGCGAATTACCAGAAGACGAACTTTTCGCCAGACAGATAGTCCGGCGGTCCAAGTCTATGGTTGTTCACAATGGCGAGTTGCACCGTTCTAGCGTTTCAGGCGTATTCCAACGTTGTGTTTCTCCTGAAGAAGGACAGGAGATTCTATGGGAAATCCATGAAGGGGATTGTGGTCACCATGCCGGTTCAAAGTCCTTGGTTGCTAAAGCTTTCCGACACGGGTTCTACTGGTTGACAGCTCATTCTGATGCGGAAGACGTGGTAAAGCGGTGTGACGCTTGTCAGAAATTTTCACGTCGAGCTCATGTTCCTGCTCAAGAGTTACGCATGATCCCATCACTTGGCCGTTTGCTACTTGGGGGCTTGATATGGTTGGACCCTTTAAGCGCTCCAAGGACTAGAAGACCCACCTGTTGGTGGCAGTTGACAAGTTCACCAAATGGGTTGAAGCGGAGCCCGTCAGTAAGTGTGATGCAGCCACGGCAGTTCAATTTCTCAAAAAGGTTATTTTCCGTTTTGGCTTTCCACATAGCATCATCACAGATAATGGTACGAACCTTTCTAAAGGTGAGATGGAGGAGTTCTACCAATGAGAGCACATCCGGCTTGATGTAGCGTCCGTGGCTCACCCCCAGTCTAATGGTCAAGCTGAGAGGGCGAATCAAGAAATCCTGAAGGGTATCAAGCCTCGGCTCATGGTCCCTTTGAAGCGGACGCCGGGTTGTTGGGTGGAAGAATTACCATCTGTGTTATGGAGCATAAATACCACCCCAAACCGATCTACGGGATATACACCCTTTTTCCTGGTCTATGGGGCTGAGGCTGTCCTCCCAAGTGATATTCGTCACGACTCGCCCCGGGTCGCGAATTATGTTGAAGCGGACAATGAGCAAGCACGCCAAGAGGCGCTGGACCTGTTAGATGAGAAGCGAGACATGGCTTTGGCTCGGTCGGCGGTTTATCAACAAGACCTGCGGCGTTATCACAGCCGCCGGGTTAAGACAAGAACCTTTCAAGAAGGCGATTTGGTACTTCGTCTCATTCAAGACCAGACTGATATGCACAAGTTATCCCCACCTTGGGAAGGGCCCTTTATGGTCAGCACAAATCTGCACAACGGATCATACTACCTCATTGACGTTCGAGAAGACTCACATAGCTCTGAGGAGGAGACCCGGCGGCCATGGAACATAGCTCTCCTACGGCCTTATTACACTTGAAGCCACAGGCTTTTCGTATGTACATATTTCAACAATGTATATATTATGATCAATATAATAAACCGGCATCCTTGCTATCAAGCAGGGTCTCCGCCGTTTTTTCTTCAAATATCTGTTAACTTGGGGGCTTCAGCTAATAACGCGAAGTACTACCTGTTAGCCCGGCTACCATGCCACCATCTAGCTTGGGAGCTTCACACCCAAGGGGCCAAAGAGGGTTTGATTGCGTAAAGCACGACTCGAACATAGGCACCCATTGAGCACAGCTCACAAAGTTACTTGGGGGCTCTTTGTGTCAAATACCAAAGAGTTTGAAAGGACCCTTGTAGCTGGGTATCGACCCACGACTTGGAAGCCTGGTGTATTCACCTAAAACCCCGGGTTAACCTGCCTTCATCAAGTAAGCCACTCCTATCCAGGTAATCCTGGCACGACCCATCGAACGTTTGATAGTTACTCTCATTGAGACCCTGAACTTGTCAAAGTTAAAATGATGATTGGTTAGTTGGAGGGACATCTTAAAAGGCTTTGTCAAAATTGTTTAACTCAGTGGCCTGGCAGCCCATGAAAAGCCTTGATTTGGGCCTGACAGCCCTTGAAAAGCCTCGACCATGGTTTTTGTTTGCTTTTTGCCAAGTTTTTGTTTTTCGTAAGGTTTATGTTAAACCGGTGTTTTTTAACCCGGTATGGCTTATAGATCTTCTGTTAAAGCATACAATTAAAGGTAACCCAGCATCCTTCAAACCCGGTCTGACTTTGATATCTTGTCTCCAGCAATCGGCCGGTGCTCATCACAACCCGGTTCTATATCATATGTATACCAGCATGGCATGGTGGAAGTTAGGTTTTCACCCTTCATCAAATCACAATTGGTAAACCAACAACAATATTTTGTATCACAGGTATGATTTATTATTACCACAACCATAGTTGCTTACCAAGTTGTGTTGGGTACTTTGACCCGTCCGGTGGTAAACCGCCTGGATAGATTTTCCTTATGCAGACACAGGGATTGCATAATATTGTAAAAATACATAAGCCAGTACTGAAATTCTCATGACAAATCAACACAAAGTGTATCCCAGTGCACGATGGCAACGGATCAAAGTATTTTTACTAGGCTGTTACAAGGCACTTGAAGGCCCAAAATATGGTGTTTCCAGCAGAACAAGGTTTATGGAGCATCACTCTGATTGCCGGATCAAGTCTCGTTACCATGTTGATGCGAAGTTGATGGGTCATCTGGCGTCGGATCAGCCTCCTCCTCCCCACCTAGCGGCTGGAAGTTTGTGGTGGTCCAGTTGGGTTAAGGCCTGAAAGATAGCTTCTTCACTGATAAGTTCTGACGGATCAATGTCAGGGGCATAAGTGTGCTTACGGATTCTCGGAATAAGATTTTGCGCCTCCGGGATAACAGGGTTAACCCGTTTGTTGTTGGCATCATAATAAGACCGGTGAACGGTCAGGTTAGCATCCTCTGCCAGCTGACTCGCCAGAGGACGCATTTCCCTTGTCACTCTTTTAAGGGCTTCATCATCAAAATCTGCCCCGTTTTCTTGTGTGCTTGGAAAGCCTTTGGCAAGGTCAACCGGATCCAAGTCAGCTATCTACGCTTTGTCTCGGGTAAGTGCCAACAAAGCGCCAGCCCTGGCAGGAGATTGCTTTACCTCTTCTATCTGTGGTGGTACCATGGATAGCCTTGCCAGAGTGTCCTTGATCAGTGTTGGGACAGGATTGTCATAGGATGTTGCGCAGATAACCCGTTGAGCACCGGTGTATAGTTGTTCAAGCAGAGTATATGCTGCTTTCAGCTTCATCCGTACATCTGAGCCCAGATGAGTAATGCGGCTACCTGCAACGGTTTAAGAATTTCATATTTCAACTGGCACCTTACAAGATGGATATTTCAGATGCCTTGCTAGGAGTACTTACCAAATACTGCGGAGGTCATGGCGTTCACTTGGCGCTTCAACCCAGAAAGCTCTTCTACCACCGGTTTAAGAGCAGATTCGACGTCTTCAGCCCGTTTCAGCAATGTACCCTTCTCAGTGTCCCAATTGGCATGTTCAGTCTTGAATTCTTCCTTCAGTCTTTCTATGGAAGTTAAAGCGGCTCGAAGTTCATCTTTGGCTTTGGAAGATTCTTCTTGATGAGATTTGATACTCTCTTGAAGATCAGCAATCTGCGTCCGTTGATGGTTTATGTCAGCCTGCCACAATCAGAGGAGCATATCAATATTTTATCAAACGTCCCAAGCATACAACTGGTTCTACACTTGGCACTCGGGGGCTAATGCGGATTGCTTCTTTCTTACTGCTTATTCGAAGTCTCGAGGATTCATACAAGTTTCAATCCTGGCAGTTGGGGGCTAATGCGGATTGCTTCTTTCTTAATGCTTATTCAAAGTCCTGAGGATTCATACAAGTTTCAACGCTGGCACTTGGGGGCTAATGTGTATTCGTTCAAAAAACTTAAAGGTCAACAATGTGCAGTTTGGAAATTCAAAAGTCCCGGTTTGTCTTTACAAGCTAAACCATCCCTTGGGGGCTACAGGATATAAGGTAGTGAAAATAAAAAGATAAGGATGAAAATGTTTACCTCATAACGTTCCTCCATCACATTTACCAAGTCAGCCTCATTATCCCAGCTTGTATAAAGCCGGTTCAAGAATCCGGAATGAAGATCCTGGGCAGAAAGATTAGCATATTTTGACAAGTCAGCTTCCATCTTCTTGCCCATAGAAGTAAACTCATCCTTGGCGGTATGTTTTGCCAAGATAACTGGATCGCCCGAAGCGGTATAAGCAGTGCTAGTAACAATAACGTCATCATCTTTTGCTGGGCTTGGCGGATTAGCAGTTGAGCTTAGTGGATCAGCAACCGGACTTGCAGGTATAGCGTGTGGACTTGAGGTGTCTTCATGTGTGGCCGGATCAGCTTCCGGCGGATCAGCGTTGTTAGTTGGCTCTGGCGGGACAGAATCATCCATGACATTATCAAGTTTTTTATCAGGATTTTCAGGAGCTTTCTCCGGTTCAACTTCGCTGGTAGGGGCACTGGTCTTGGCTTTCTTACTCAGACGAGCTTTAGCACTAATATTAAAACAAGGATTAGCATGATTAACTAAATTGTGAAGGAGAAGGGAGGACTGCATGCTTACCCAGGGACGGTTTTCAGTGGAGGCAGCTGAGTGGTTGATGAACCGCCAGACAAATTAGAAGATGCCTGATAGTTTGAATCAGATGAATTGAGAGGGCATCAGAAGAATCCTTTCAAAAGATAACGTTTTTTAGGAGAACAAGCAATCTCTGGACGACGTTTCCGCTTTGGTGTGTGCGGTAAACCAGAAGAAGTGACCTGTTGACCACTGTGCCAGGTTGTGCGACGCCCTTCGGCTTGCTGTGTCTTCAAAGAATTTTTTTGATCCAAATGAGCAACAGGGTGAGAGCATTTCACTTTCCGAACTGCACGGCAAAATCGTTGAACCGGCACAAGGTCTGAGTCAGAAAGACAAATTACCTCAACATGATGGGCATGGCTGGCCTCCACATCATCCTGGGAGTAATCATTATTAGTAAAATATATGAATAAAAGTCAAGGGAGTCAAACTTTACCTCTTCAGTCGAGTCACCAACATCTTCTGGCGGTTCCGAAGACTCAGCGGTTTTCTTTTTGGCAGCTCTCTTGATGACCTTGGTCTTACCACGAGGAGCCTTGGCCGCTTTGTCTTGAGATTTCCTTTTCCAGAAGGAGCTACTGGCCTATGAGATTGCACAAAAGGGTTATTATAGCAGTGTCAAAGCGGAGATGGATCAGGAAAAGTACAAGGTTAAAGTTTTTACCGCTGGCAGTTTGTTGGAGGCATAAAAAGGACGCAAACCAATTTGAGTACATACGGTGAGCAGTTCGTCAAGTATTTTCTTTACACCTTCACTGACTTCATCATCAGTCGGTTCTATTTCATTAAACCATTGTGGATCATTGGTGTTGCGGTATATTCAAACATTAATCCGGGCCGGCGGCTTAAAGGTATAATGCACCATGAAATCCAACAGCGGACGAGATCAACACCAGTTAAACCGTTGGCAAGGAGAGCCCGGAGTTTGGCGAGTTGAGGTGCATAGGCTTGTCGGTCTTTGGCAGACAATCTCTGAGGTAAAGGGTGATTATTGCTGAGCCGGTGTGGACGGTAGCCCGGTAAAGGATTCTCTACAGCAGGGGCAGTATTCTGACAGTAGAACCAGGTTTGGTTCAAGTCTTTTGGATGGCTGTGAAGTTTGGCGTGAGGAAATTCAACCTCTTTCCTCTTTTGGATCGACACACTGCCAAGTTCAGTATTGGGCCCATCAGAAAATTCAGTCCGGCGGTTTAAGTGAAAGAGATCTTGAAAGAGGTCACAGTTGGTTCTTCTTGCAAGTAAACCTCGCAGAATACTTGAAAATTGCATATGTTGGACACATAATTTGGTCCAATATCTTGAGGATGAAGTTGGAACCTGGCAAGAACATCCCGGAATTTTTTTGATCTGGAAGGACTGAAACCTCGAGCTAAATGTTGCAGGAACACAATCACTTCTCCATCTTGAAGCTCGGGAGGGCACTCGGGGCCAGGAACTCGCCAATGGAGGACATTTTTTGAAGCTAAAGCGTCTGTGGTGACATATTCATTGATTTGCGTTTATGTGATCTTAGATGGAACCCAGTTGCAGGCAGCAAATTGCTTCATCATCTTACAAAGTCTGTAAAAGGAAAATAGACGGTTTACGATAAGCGGTTCATATGTGTTTGTCAATGTTAAACCGGCCATTCAAGGTATACGTATGAAGTGAACCAGGCATGATTGTTCAAAGTCTAGATGGCGGTTTAAGAGAGGGCTAATGACATACGGCAGATTATCAATGCTAAAGGATAAACCGCCCATTGGAGGCAGAACCCAATCTGAAAATTTGTTAAGTCACTACTGGAATCAGGTACTTTGCCATCTGCCAGCTCTTTGCCGTCAGCTAGCGGACAGCAACGAAGCTCTTTGCCATCGGCTACCAAAAAGCAGACGGCAAAGAACTCGCTGATGGCAAAGACCTAATTTCCCATCAGCCAGTTCTTTGCCGTCGGCTAGCGGACGGCAAAGAGGGAGGGGGCCCCACTGACGAGCTGCTTAAAAAAACCTAACGCCCCCCCCTCTTTGCCGTATGCTAGCAGACGGTAAAGAGAAAATAAGCGGACGACAAAGGGGGGCGGACGGCAAAGAGGGAGGGGCCCCACTAACGTTAACGGTCGTGCCCCACCCCCCCTCTCTCTTTCTCTTCTTCACACGCGCGCTGCCGCCCCCAGCACTCACCGCCGCCCCGTCGTCCCACCACCCCGCGCGCCGCCCACCGCCCCCCGCCCCGTCGCCACTGCCGCCCGGCGCCCCACCGCCCCCCGCCCCGTCGCCCCCGTCGCCCTGCCGTCTGGGCGCCGCCGCGCCCCGCCCCCCCCCCCCGCGCCCCACCGCCCCGGCCGGGCCCGGCCCCGTCGCCACTGCCGCCCGGTGCCGCCCCCCAGGCCGCCCTGCCCCCTCCTCCGCCGCCCCAGGCCGCCCCGCCCCCTCCTCCACCCCAGGTGAGCTCTGCCTCCTTTTTTTTCCTTTTTTCTGTTTTTTAGTTTTAGGTTTATGTTTAGTTTAGATTTAGTTTTAGTTTTAGGTTTAGTTTTAGGTTTATAGGTTTAGTTTTAGGTTTAGGTTTAGTTTTTTCCTTTTTTCTGTTTTTTTTAGTTTTAGGTTTAGGTTTAGTTTAGTTTTAGGAAAGAAGAAGAAGAGAAAAAGAGGAGAGGAGGAGAAGAAGAAGAGGAAAAAGGAAAGGAAGAAGAAGAGGAGGAGGAGGAGAAGAAAAAAGAAGAAGAGGAAGAAGAAGAAGAAGAAAAAAGAGGAGAGGAGGAGAAGAGAAGAGGAAAAAGGAAAGGAGGAAGAAGAAGAAGAAGAAGAGGAAGAAGAAGAAGGAAAAAAGGAAGAAAAGAAAGAAGAGGAATAAGAAGAAAAGGAAAAAAGAGGGGAAAAACCCGACCCGACACGGTACCCCGACCCCGACCCGGCACCCCGACACGACACCCCGACCCCGACACCCCGACCCCGACCCCGACACCCCGACCCCGATCCTAACCCGACACCTCGACCCCGACACCAACACGGCACCCCGACCCCGACCCGGCACCCCGAGACCCGACACCCCGACCCCGAGAACCCGACCCTGAGCCTGACCCGACACCCCGACCCCGACACCGACACGGCACCCCGACCCCGACCCGGCACCCCGACCCGACACCCCGACCCCGAGACCCCGACCCCGACCCTGACACCCCGATCGACCCCAAGCCTGACTCGACACCCCGACCCCGAGCCTGACCCGACACCCCGACCCCGACACCACACCCCGACCCCGAAACAGCACCCCGACCCCGACACGGCACTACCCCGACCCCCCGACCCCCCGACCCCGAAACAGCACCCCGACCCCGACACGGCACCCCGACACCGGCACGACACCCCGACCCCCGACACCTCCCAAAAAGGTGTTCTTTGGCCTTGCAGAGGCCGACGGGGTCATATATTTGTGAATTATTAGTTAGGTCATATATTTTTCGATTTTGTTATGAAAAACATCATATCTAATTGTGTTGATCGGGTAGTTTTAAATGTGTAGTTGTTTCATCGCTGCGAGGTTTGGTGTTCGACGACCTCGCCATGCATTTGACGAGCTATGCCCCTTTGTTCGTGGGTGAGCACAAATGACATGTCCTCCTCCCTCATTAATTATTTGATCTATTCCGATGAAACTTGATAGCTAGCTATATATGTGTCTTAAATCATCAGTATGCGTAACCAATATGTGTCTCCCGTTCGAAAGCGTCATAGTTATAAATATGCATGCATTTGCATATTTATAACCTTGATTCTTTCGAATTGTCCAACGCTCTCCATGGACAGCCCGAGTATGTGTAGATTGGGTTCGTTTTCCCATATGCTTTGCTCCGGATCCGACGCATAAATTTCGTCAGTGCCTCCCCTGTTGTTCTCCGGGTACACATCCTCTCTGTTTATTGCAGAGACGCGTATCAGGAGAATAGCGGGGAGGTGCTGCCGAAATTTTGCATCGGATCCGGAGCATAGCATGGGAAAATGAACCCAATCTACACATACACGGGTGTGATTAGGACCTATCATTACCTATTAGAGTGTAGGTTGCATGGACGTAATAAAATTGACAAAGTAGATCAACTGATGAATATATACATGGTGAATTACATATATAATTGTTATGTGTCCAGTAGCTCTGAAAGTCAAGATGAGTGACCGTGCGTGGATGTATACCGGTCACACAGGTCAGAACAAATGGAGCGCTGAATGGTTCACAAAAACCAAGGGGTTTGTGCAAGCCGCATTTGCAAATGGCCAGAAGAAAACCTGGTGCCCCTGTTTCCGGTGCGGCAATTGGGAAAAGAAGACAGAGGCTGAAATGGGCAAACACCTGCAGAAGAGTGGTTTTACACCCGATTATACGGTGTGGACATTTCATGGTGAGTCCGCCCAACGTGACCGAGCTGAGGTCGATCGTCGTCACACCGACGAGCATGGTACCGGGATGGAAAACATGGTGCAAGACTATGATGATGCTCGGGATCCGGATGACGAGATGGAGGAATCTGCAAAGGCCTTCAATGAAATGTTGGAGTCTTCAAAACGTCCGCTCCACGAGCACACTGAGCTTTGTCAGTTGGATGCCATCTCACAAGTAATGGCTCTGAAGGCTCAGTTTAACTTGGGCAGAGAATGCTATGACGCAATTACGACAGTATTTGGACGCTTTCTACCCAAAGTCCATGTAATGCCTGCAAACCTGTACCAGTCGGACAAAATCCTCCCTGCACTGAAGATGCCCTATGAGAAGATACATGCCTGTGAGAAAGGATGTGCCTTAGTTAGGCCTGACTATGCGGACTTGAACTATTGTCCCACTTGCAAGTCTTCCAGGTATATTGTGGTAGACAACGGTATGGGTGAGAAGACACAGACCAAAATCCCCGTTAGTGTTCTTCGATATATGCCAATCGTACCAAGACTTAAACGTCTTTTCATGGTCGAAGAGATGGCCAGACAGATGACATGGCACAAAACAGGCAAAAGAACCGAAGTAGATGCAGATGGGAATCTGATGATGGTACACACATCGGATGGTGTTGCGTGGAAAAAGTTTGATGAATTACAAGATGACAAAGCGGCAGATCTGAGGCATCCTCGAGTCAGCTTTAGCACGGATGGGTTCAATGTGTTTGGTATGACGGCAGCCCAATACAGTTGTTGGCCCGTATTTGTCTTTCCACTCAATCTCCCCCCCCCCCGGACAGATTATGCAAAGAAAGAACATTTTCCTGACGTTGATAATTCCAGGGCCCAACTATCCGGGGAAAATATGAATGTGAACATGCAGCCGCTTAAGGACGAATTGCAAGAAGCCTGGGATAATGGGTTCAAGACATACGACGCCTTTAGCAAACGGAACTTCATAATGCGTGTCTGGTACATGTACTCTACGCATGACTTGTCGGCGTATGCGCTATTCATTGGCTGGTGTGTGCATGGAAGGTTCCCGTGCCCCACATGCAAGGGAGCTCTTGAGTTTTGTTGGCTTCAGGCCGGTCACAAGTTTTCTTGCTTCGACATGCATAGACAGTTCCTGGATCCTTGCCATAAGTTCAGGAAAGACAAGAAGAACTTCATCAGGGGTAGAGTTGTCAAAAACTCTGCACCACCTGCATTGACAGGCCAACAAACCCTGGATCAGTTAAACGCTCTCGAGCCAGATCCACAACATCCAGGGTACTTCAAGGGGTATAATACTAAGCACGCGTGGACTCACAAAACATGCTTATGGGATCTGCCTTACTTCAAAGACCTCCTTTGCCCACACAACATCGACGTGATGCACACTGAGAAGAATATCGCCGAGGCACTTTTTGGTACATTGTTCGGCATAGATGGGAAGTCAAAGGATAATACTAAGGCTAGAGTCGATCTGGAGGCGCTATGTGATAGGCCGTTACAAAACATGAAAGAACCAAAAGGAAAGCAGAACTGGAGTCGATCTGGACTTAGTTAGCTCATAAACGATCCATTTTACCTAAGTTAGCTCTAAAATGACTCATTTTACCTTAGTTAGCTTATAAGTGATCCAATTTATCCAAGTTAGCTCTAAAATGACCCATTTTACGTAGATTAGCTCCTAAATGATGCATTTTACCTACGTTAGCTTTAAAATGACCCATTTCACCTAGGTTAGCTCCAAAATGACCCATTTCACCTAGGTTAGCTCCAAAATGACCCATCTTACCTAGGTTAGCTTATAAATGATCCAATTTATCCAAGTTAGCTCTAAAATGACCCAATTTACCTAGAGTAGCTCCTAAACGATCCATTTCACCTAAGTTAGCTAAAAACGATCCATTTCACCTAAATTAGCTCTTAAATGATCCATTTCACCTAAGTTAGCTCAAAAATGATCCATTTCACCTTAGTTGGCTCAAAAATGTGGCATTTCACCTTAGTTAGCTCATAAACGACCCATTTCAACTAAGTTAGCTCATAAATGATCCATTTCACCTAAGTTAGCTAAAAACGATCCATTTCACCTTAGTTAGCTCAAAAACGATCCATTTCACCTTAGTTAGCTCATAAACGACCCATTTCAAATAAGTTAGCTCATAAATGATCCATTTCACCTAAGTTAGCTCATAAATGATCCATTTCACCTAAGTTAGCTCAAAAACGATCCATTTCACCTTAGTTAGCTCAAAAACGATCTATTTCACCTTAGCTAGCTCAAAAATGATCCATTTCACCTTAGTTATCTCAAAAACGATCCATTTCACCTTAGTTAGCTAAAAAACGATCCATTTCACCTTAGTTAGCTCAAAAACGATGCCCTTCACCTTAGTTAGCTCATAAACGACCCATTTCAACTAAGTTAGCTCATAAATGATCCATTTCAACTAAGTTAGCTCATAAACAACCCATTTCAACTTAGTTAGCTCATATATGATCCATTTCACCTAAGTTAGCTCATAAATGACATATACTTCTTGTTCTAGTCTTCTTCTTGTTCTATTCACCTATTTCTAACTTTCTTATTTACCATTTTGAAGATTTCACTCACTTCATGGAAGCTCGCTTGCTATGATGGAGTGCTTGCTTTTTCTTTGCTAAAACTTTGCATTGTATCTAGCTTGCTATGATAGAACTTGCTATGTTGATGAAACTTTGCTATATAATATGTATATGGAACAATGTGTATGGATGGAACTTGATGGAGCTTGCTATGTTGATGAAACTTTGCTATGTAATATGTATATGGAATTATGTGCTGGATATGTGATATGTTTGCTGTTAAATATATCTATATATGTCATATATATTTGCTGTGAAAATTGTTGGATTAAAAAAACAGAAAAAAGAGACAATATGCAGGCTCTTTGCCGTCTGCCACCGACGGCAAAGGGCTCTTTGCCATCAGCAGCCGACGGCAAAGAGGCCATGTGGCAGGCAACTGTGCTTCCTGGGAGGCTGACCAATTTGGTTAGTTTGCCTACAGTGGCTGACGACAAAGAGTAAAAACTTTGCCTACAGTGGCGGACGGCAAAGGCCCGCCGTGTAGTGACGTCAGCTGACATCATTCGGCGGACGGCAAAGGCCTTCCGAAGTTTGCCATCAGCGGCGGACGACAAAGGCCTGCCGTTAACCGCCTAACGGAGTAACATCGCATTTATTGCCGTCTGCACTCCTTGCCGTCCGCTGCTGATGGCAAAGGCCCCTTTGCCGTCAGCCGCCGGAAGCAGACGGCAAAGTAGCTCTTTGCCGAACCTTACTTTGCCGTCCCCTTTTGCCGTCCGCGGCAGACGGCAAAGACCTTTGCCGTCAGCCATCCATGCCTTTGCCGTCTGCTGTGGCAGATGGCAAAGTAGCTGATTCCTGTAGTGAGTGTTGCGGAAACAAGTTTCATAAGATGGTGATATAATTTTGGATCTACCGTTGTTCAAAAGACAAATTTTTCTGAGCCTTACAATGGTGTTAATAGAGCAGAGAAGGTTCAGATAAGGATTTATACAGGAACAGTAAGATGTTGTAGTACAACAGATTAAAGCTACAGATTCAGCCGCAAGGGGAAACTATCAGGCCTAGTTAGATTCGGTACGATTCTAAAGGAAAAGCAGAGGAAGTACTGATGAACACTAACGAACACTGACGAACACCGAAGAAACTTCAAAACCCTAATGCAGATCAAACAAGTAAAGGGAAGGAGTATTTACCAGAGACATGCAGCGGCGGAGTATCTTGAGAGATCTGGTACGGACAGGGTGATGCAGCGGCCTTGTTGGTGTAGACCGGAAGATCAACGACGGCGGCGGCGGCGATGCTTGAGGTCTTTGGGTCGCGAGGAGGAAGACGATGTGAATTGGCAAGGGGGGGAATGGAAGGCGCCCCGGTCTTATTTATAAGGGAAGTGGGATAAAACAGCAGGCACGAAAATCGAGGAGTCGGAAGCGACAAAAGAGGATGCAGCTGTCGCCTCGATCTTCGGGAATTAATTAAAGGGAAAGGAATCTTTATAAATCTTTTTATACAGGGATGACGTCACAATGATTTACTGCAGTAACAGAAGATGACATCATGGTGATTCACCAAAGTTCACAGGGAGAAGACAATATGGCAGTTTACAAGAACTGACAGAAATTTAGGTAGTTTTGCTAAGGATTGAAGATTGACATGAACAGGTTCAAATCAATCTGGGGCCTAATGTTGAGGATATAACCACTAAGGGTAAACCGCCCAGGAGGGGCCGGTTCACCTTCACCTATACTGAAGCCCAAGGAAACCCAGAAGATGGCGCTTTACGGATGAGGCTTAGAGGCCCAGAGCCCGCGGGCGGTTTAGGGCCCATGGTAGTAAACCGCCATGATTGTATAAACTTGCATTGTAAGATAGAAAAGAGGAGACCGAGCCGGATACTTGTATGAGCCAGCCTCGAGACTCTGTAGACCGGCCGGGGTCCTCCTGAGTATATAAAGGGGTGACCTGGCGGCGGCTCAGGGACAGAGAACAACAACTCAAGAGCCAGACAAAGCGGATTTGCTCCCTGGCCTTCGAAACCCTAGCAATACCAATCACAACTAGACGTAGGCTTTTACCTTCATCGAAGGGGCCGAACTAGTATGAAACTCCCGTGTCTCCTTGTCCGGTTTAACCCCTTCAAGCTAACCTGTAGCGATGGCTCCGCGACTAAGTCCTTTCACGAGGACATCTGCCGTGACAATTCCACGACAATTACGATGTGGTGTTCCAGGTGGCGTGAGTTGTGAAAATATTCCACATTGTTTTAAATGAAGACCAAACTCATAACTCAAATATTCACCTCCAGGATCAGATCATAGAAACTTTATTTTCTTATTATGATGATTTTCCACTTCACTCTAAAATTCTTTGAAGTTTTCAAATGTTTCAGACTTATTATACCCATATTTTCTCAGATCATCTGTGAAGGTCAGAAAATAACGATACCCACCGCGAGCCTCAACACTCATCGGACCGCATACATCACTATGTATTATTTCCAATAAGTCAGTTGCTCTCTCCATTGTTCCGGAGAACAGAGTTTTAGTCATCTTGCCCATGAGGCATGGTTCGCAAGCATCAAGTGATTCATAATCAAGTGATTCCAAAAGCCCATCATCATGGAGTTTCTTCATGCGCTTTACACCAATGTGACCTAAACGGCACTGCCACAAATATGTTGCACTATCAATATCAACTTTGCATCTTTTGGCATCAATATTATGAATATATGTATAACCACAATCGAGATTCAACAAACCATTCACATTGGGAGTATGACCATTGAAGGTTTTTGTCGGATTTCGGGTTCCGGCAAAACCCTTGAGGTTCGAACACTGGGGTGCGCACGAAGATCTCTCCCCCCTCTAGCGCGCACACATCATGATCTCACGGCCTAGCTCGACAAACCCAAAGAACAAGAGACACAAGAGTTTATACTGGTTCGGGCCACCGATGTGGTGTAATACCCTACTCCATTGTGGTGTGGTGGATTGCCTCTTGGGCTGAGGATGAACAGTTACAAGGGAAGAACAGCCTCCTGAGGAGAGGTGTTCTTGTGCTTGGCGAACTTGAGTGTCTGAGGATGGTCTGGATCCAATCTCACTTGCCATCTACTGTGGTGGCTAGTCCTATTTATAGAGGCCCTGATCCTCTCCCCAAATATTGAGCGGGAAGGGATCCCACAATGGCCAATTTTGAAGGGAGACAACTAGTACAAGTTATCCTGACTAAAGGTGGTGTTCGCCTACCAAAGGCTCTGGTGGTGACGTAGTATTGGGCTCCACGGTCACCTCCGTCCTGCTGGTCTTGGTCTTGTTGCACCAATATGGAAACCTTTGCCTGATGCCTCGGGACTCCTCGCCTGCGCTTGCCCCTTTAGCACCAAAGAGCAAACGAGGACATTGCGCATGCTGGCACCCGCCTGGCGCCAGTCGTCACGGCTTGCATCACAGAAATCTCGCGAGGTGTCCCTTGCCTTGATCTCTCCGCACCTCGCGAGCCAGCCTGGTGAGGCCGCCCCTGAGGAGGTCTTGAGTCGTCCGCCTCGCGAGGCTTGGCCCCTCGCGAGGGTCTTGAGTGTTTACTAGTGAAGATGGACCGTATAGGGCCGCTGGTGGAGCCACGCTGTCGGTGTCAAAACCGGCGGATCTCGGGTAGGGGGTCCCGAACTGTGCGTCTAAGGCGGATGGTAACAGGAGGCAGGGGACACGATGTTTTACCCAGGTTCGGGCCCTCTCGATGGAGGTAAAACCCTACGTCCTGCTTGATTTATTCTTGATGATATGAGTATTACAAGAGTTGATCTACCACGAGATCTGAGAGGCTAAACCCTAGAAGCTAGCCTATGGTATGATTGTATGTTGTCCTATGGACTAAAACCCTCTGGTTTATATAGACACCAGAAAGGGCTAGGGTTACACAAGGTTGGTTACAAAGGAGGAGATATACATATCCGTATTGCCTAGCTTGCCTTCCACGCCAAGTAGAGTCCCATCCGGACACGAGACGAAGTCTTCAATCTTGTATCTTCATAGTCTAACAGTCCGGCCAAAGGATATAGTCCACCTGTCTGGAGACCCCCTAATCCGGGACTCCCACAGTAGCCCCTGAACCAGGCTTTAATGACGATGAGTCCGGCGCGCAGTATTGTCTTCGGCATTGCAAGGCGGGTTCCTCCTCCGAATACACCACGGAAAAATTTGAATACAAGGATAGTGTCCGACCCTGCAAAATAAGTTCCAACCACCGTAGAGAGAATAATATTTCCACAAATCTAATCTGCTGACTTGTTTTGGCAACATGACATTATGCCATGGCCCGGTGATTATTCGAACCGTTTCCTTTAACTAGCCCTGCACATAACGCGAGGCAGTTTTTCGACACGTCTTGTCAAAGCAGAGATCGTGTCCCGCTTATTATGGGATTCTCATCAATACGAGCGTGGGTAACCCAACCGCGCCATCGATTACGGCGCTTGGGGGACAAGAGAGTTTCAACAGGCTAGTGTGGACGCATAGTTTCGGCCGCCCTTATAAAGGGACAAGGTTTAACCTTTTTCTACCCATGCCTTCTTCCTCCTTGCCCATCCATTCTTGCGCACTCGAGCTCCAACGCCCAAGTCCACATCCTTCCCCTCAACCTTCTCCAATCACTTCCGGAGCGGGAGGCAAATGCATGGCTTCCTCCGTTATGGAGGGACACATCAAGAAGCTGCGTGGAGCCGGATACTTGGCTGTGAATATCGCGCATCGGCTTCCTGCTGCGGGGCAGATCGTTCCTACCCCTGAACCTCGCGAGAGGGTAGTTTTCCTCCACCACTTCCTCCACGGACTGGGGTTTCCCCTCCATCCGTTCGTCCGTGGTCTTATGTTCTACTACGGGCTGGACTTCCATGATCTGGAACCAAACTTCGTCCTCAACATTTCGGCGTTCATCGTCGTATGTGAGGCTTTCCTCCGCATCCGGCCCCACTTCGGCCTGTGTTTAAAGACCTTCAATATCAAGCCGAAGGTGGTGGGCGGCCAATAAGCAGAATGCGGCGGAGCCATGGTGGGCAAGATGCCCAATGTTGTATGGCTTGATGGCTCCTTCGTGGAGACCATAAGGGGGTGGCAATCGGTGTGGTTCTACATCACCGAGCCGCGTGATGCCAAATGGGTGGCTGCCCCCAAGTTTCGATCCGGAATCCCCACGCGGCTCACCTCCAGGAAAGAGAAGGGTCTATCCTGGGGTTCATCGGTGGAGCTGGACGGACTCCAGAAATGTATCCAGAATATGGCGAGGAAGAAGCTCAAGCTTGTCAACATAGTCCATGTCATGCTCATCCGCCGGATCCTCCCATGTCAACAACGGGATTTCAACTGGTGGGCGTTTGACCCGGCCCAGCACCAGACTCTGAGCGAGCTCTTCGACACGACACACAAGGACGTCTGGAAGGTGTTGTTCAAGGGCGCCGAGGTCCCTCCCTCCCTCACCGAGGACCGCGGGCTAAGCGTGAAGCGCCGAGCGCATTCGGTGAGTTTTATACATCCGGTAGGATATTTTATTTCCCCTAGCTTAATCATGTGCGGGGTCTGAGGTCCATGCCTTTGACAGGACTTGGTGGAGACGTCGGGGTAGATTAACTGGCCGGCCCCTCTGCCCGAAGACACTGCGGACGCTCTCCTTACGGAGATGCTGACTCCGGCCCCTTATAAGGTGCCGGAGAAGACCAAGAAGGCCAAGGGAACCCGAAAGAGTACCTGACGCCAGGTGTTATCAGACTCATTGTCCGATAAATCTACGACACACTCCTCCCCCGAGGACGAGGAGGAAGAAGAATATGCCCCCCCTCCAGTTGGGGGAGACAAGAAAAGGAAGGCCGCCCCAACCAGGGGGGGCCGAAGGGTCCAAGAAGGGAAGGACCCTCCTTCCAGACTACTCCACCACCGCCGCCGAAGGCAAAGACGAGTGGCTGCTTAGGGCCAAGCCCCTGGCAAAGTCGTAAGTATTCGGATGCCAGAGTAATTCATAGCATACCTTTGTCGCACTACTTCTCCTAACACCGAATTATGACTATGCAGACCGCCGCGAGCCCGTATCGACGTATCGTCGGACGGCTCCCTGGGCTCGTCGGATATGGATAGCGATCCACTTCCGACCGCCACCTCCCCTTGCCCTACGGACAACGCTGAGGTATTGTCTCAAGAGGCACCAGGCCGAGGGGAGACAGTCCCGGAGGCGCCTCAGGGCGACCTTCTGGACTGCGGGAGCAGAGGGAGCAAGGCTCCCGAGGGCTCCGAGTTCGGCCCTCAACCGAACACCGCGCCGGAACCCCCAAGTGGTTCTGGACTCGGGCAGGTGGCCTCCTTCCAAAAGGGGCAAAACGCCTATGCCAGTGACCTATGTCCATCCAGAGGCACCGAACAATCTGTTAGGAGCGCTTCGCAGCGCTTCCATCGACGAAGAGCACCGCACTATTATGAGTGCAGTGGTCCAGAAGGTTCAGTCCGCCAAGAGCGGACTGACTGAAGCCTGTGCCAGCCTTCTAACAGGCTTTGAGGTAAGTTTTTGAAATATAGGAAAAATATTACCGCATAGATAGTAGCCCCTGATGCTCTATACGGTGTTCAAAGAGAAATGCCGAACAGAGGATCAAACAATATTGCAGGAGTCTAATATAAGTATGTCTATATGCATATGCAGGCTTCGCTGCTGGCCTCAGCCGCACTGACTGCGGAGGTCGCCACACTGAAGCAGGACCTCGAAGGGTCCAAGAAAGAACTCGGCCTTGCCAAGAGGCAGCTCGAGGAGAACAAAGGTAAGTAGTACCTAGTCTATGGATATATATAAAAAGAATGCGATTGCAAAATGACAGGATCATCGTAAATTTGCCAGGGGCCACGACCGAGGTGGCGACCCTAAAGCAAGCGCTATCCGAGGCCGAAAACAAAGCGGCCACGAAGCGCACCGAGTGGGAAAGGCATGAGGCTCGGGTGGGCAAGGCGCAGCAAGAGCTCCATGCTCTCGTGATGAAGCACGAGGCGTTGGAGCTTGAATTGAAGACGCGAGAATCTGAGCTTGCCGCGGCCCTCGAGAGCGCAAAGAGTGCCAAGGCCGAAGCCCAAAAGGCCCTCCAGGAGATTGATGCGATGAAGAAGATAGCGGCGGGTAAGGCATTCTATATGCAAAGCAAGCATGTGAAAGCAAATTACTTGTTACTTACCCAAATCCGGAGCTCTCCAGGAGCATTTGCAGATTTGCCCCGCAGCGTGTCGGATGCCGCACAGTTTTACCAGGCCGAGGAGGGAAGCTCAATGGAGAAGCTGTTCTGGTCTCAATATACTGGGACCAAACACCCGATGCCTTTGAGCGACCAGCTGAAGCAACTGGTCGAGCTTCACAAGGCGGCCGAACAGGCCATGAAGGCCTTTATAGTCCGGATGTGGCCTGGCGACGCCCTTCCCAGTAGCTACTTCGGCCTGGTGAGGCAGCTTGTGGATGCCTGCCCACGGCTGGAAGTCGTCAAGCGGCCTGTCTGCATCGAAGGTGCACGCCGGGCTTTCGCCCGTGTGAAGGTGCAATGGGCCAAGCTCGACGCCGTGAAGCTGATTAAGGAAGGGCCGCCGGAGGGCAAGGAACATCGCAACCCCGAGATGTACTATGAGGGTGTCCTGAAGGGTGCTTGTCTCATAGCGGACGAGTGTATGAAAGATATAATATTCGAGTAGACTCGCTCGTGTAATCCTGTAGCTATGAAAACTTGTTCATATGCGCTATGCAACGCTTGTTTGAATTTAAAATATTACCTTCTGTTCGGCTGTTTATCAAATCTGAGAGATGGCTAGTCGTCGGCTTCTGCCCCCACGCCACGAGTGCTGGGGTGTTGGGGATAAACCTGAGCACTCTTGTTCCCATTGTTGGGTCCTTCGAGGGAGGTGCTCAGCACAATGAACAAGGCAATCGGACTATAATGCATTATCACTCTCACTTAGCCATAGAATTCTATAATTTTTAATTTCGGTGAAGCCCCTAGTATTCGGAAGGCCGAATTTGGGGCGCGATACACGCCTTAAGCCGGACAGGGCCGACTCCTCGCTCTAAGCGGCATAAGCCTTTAGGGACTCGAAACCTCTCGAACAGCGACCGGTCTCTCCCCTTATCATGACAGCCAGTTTTAGCTTTCTCTACTGAGGTGGTTAGCCCGGCAGAACCGGGGCACAATTGCAGTAATTCTCCTAGTGCTACCTTAGCCGATATAGCGGAACGTAAGGTACCAAAACATGGGAGCCGGGCAAACCCAACTATTGACCCAAGACATGATTGGGAGCTGATGCATATAATGCTATAAGTTATGGGTGCCGCACTGTCGAAAGTGTTCAGACTTCTCACGCCATATTATGGGGTATGCTTAAGCCCCTAGCGTATTGGCCGGACCAGAGTGTACGGGTGCTGGATGTCATAAATGAACATATATATATATATATATATATATATATAAAGAAGAATGCAATAATAGTCTTAATGCTATGCATTTTTATTCAAAAAGGTGCGTTAAAGAAGAATGATACATGTAGTGCGATAAGCAAAAAAGTAGGACTGTTTGACATGTCCCTTCCAAGGGCAAGCTGAGGAATAGTATTAAAACAAATATTTCGCTCGTTATTGTAATCCACCTGGGAGTTCCATGGTGTGACGTAGCTTTCTGCCTCCTTGGTTGCTGCATCATGTGTTCGGCAATCACGCTGCCTGACAGGGTTTCTGGAGATTAAAGTCCCGAAAGAGAAAAAATAACAAAGCAGGAAGCCCCTAGTGCGGTTTAAGCCGCGACTTGGGGCATGCCGCCGTCGTGCCCCCCTCCCCGCCAGTGCCCATGGTATTTTTAATGCATAATTATGTATGTGTGGCACGGATTTCGCCATTTGGTTGGGACCGGGGTGGGGGCCGCATTGCTATGCGAGCTCGGAACGTGCCAGGTGGTCATGTTGCCGATTACTCCGGGCGCGCTTGAAGGTGTTCGGGTCCTTAATCGCTGAACTAGTGGATTGCCTTAAGAGGCTGCTTTGCGCTTCTGCTGCAAGGGCCGTAGTGTGCTCCTCCGTGCAGAGAGAGCGCTCTATGTTTCCATTGACTGTGATGACCCCCCGAGGTCCTGGCATCTTGAGCTTGAGATATGCATAATGCGGTACCGCATTGAATCTTGCAAATGCGGTTCGCCCTAGCAGTGCATGATAGCCACTGCGGAACGGGACTATGTCGAAGATTAACTCTTTGCTTCGGAAGTTATCCGGAGATCCGAAGACCACTTCCAGTGTGACTGAGCATGTGCAATGGGCCTCTACACCTAGTATGATGCCTTTAAAGGTCGTTTTAGTGGGTTTGATCCTTGAGGGGTCTATACCCATTTTGCGCACTGTGTCCCGATAAAGAAGGTTCAGGCTGCTGTCGCCGTCCATTAGGACTCGAGTGAGGTGAAATCCGTCAATGATTGGGTCTAGGACCAGTGCGGTGAATCTGCCATGACGGATGCTAGTGGGGTGGTCCCTGCGATCGAAAGTGATCGAACAGGAGGACCATGGGTTGAACTTTGAGGCGACTGGCTCCAACGCATATACGTCCCTGAGCGCACGCTTCCGCTCCCTCTTGGGGATGTGGGTTGCGTATATCATGTTTACCGTCCGCACTTGTGTGGGGAACCTCTTCTGTCCTCCGGTGTTCGGCTGCCGGGGCTCCTCCTCGTCATCGCTATGTGACCCCTTATCTTTGTTTTCAGCATTTAGCTTGCCGGCCTGCTTGAACACCCAACAATCCCTATTGGTGTGATTGGCTGGCTTGTCGGGGGTGCCGTGTATTTGACACGAGCGATCGAGTATACGGTCCAAACTGGACGAGCCTAGAGTGCTTATCTTGAATGGCTTTTTCCGCTGACCGGGTTTAGAGCCTTCGAATCCGACATTGACTGCCGTATCCTCGGTATTGTTGCTGTTAATGCGGCGCCTATGTTTGTTGCGACGTGACCTGCCATTGCCGTCCTTGGTATCCGAAGTACCGTGGTTCTTTCATATGTTATTACTGCAAGCCAACCAGCTGTCTTCTCCCGCACAAAAGCGGGTCATGAGTGTCGTGAGGCCTGCCATAGATTTCCGCTTTTCCTGACCAAGGTGTCGGGCTAGCCACTCGTCGCGGATGTTGTGCTTGAAGGCTGCTAGGGCCTCTGCATCCGGACAGTCGACGATTTGATTTTTCTTTGTTAGGAACAATGTCCAGAATTGCCTGGCCGATTCCTCTTGCTGCTGAATTATGTGGCTCAAGTCATCGGCATCTGGTGGTCGCACATAAGTGCCCTGAAAGTTGTCGAGGAATGCGGCTTCCAGATCTTCTCAACAGCCAATGGACTCTGCTGGCAAGCTGTTGAGCCAATGCCAAGCTGGTCCTTTGAGTTTGAGTGGGAGGTATTTGACGGCGTGTAGGTCATCACCGCAGGCCATGTGGATGTGCAGGAGGAAATCCTCGATCCATACCGCAGGATCTGTTGTGCCGTCGTATGATTCTATATTTATGGGTTTGAAACCCTCTGGGATTTGATGATCCATTACTTCGTCTGTGAAGCATAAGGGGTGTGTGGCGCCTCTGTACTGGGCTATATCGCGACGCAACTCGAATGGGTCTTGCCCGCTGTGTTCGGCCCGGCCGGACTTACTTTCACTGTATCCGGCGTGACGATTATCGTCTCGCATAGTGGCGTGCCCTCGTGATCCGTAGATTGATCTTGTTGCTTTGTCCTACAATACATCTCGCAGGTCTAGCGTATTTCCCCATGCCTTTTTATTTGAATGACGTCGGGGTGCGGGCTGAGCTTTTGGCTAGAATGTCTCTCTGTCGCGGCCACGAGGTGGCCGATCAGCCGCGTCATACGCCAGGGATGTAGGTTTTGGTGCTTCCTCCTCCAGTCGGGGTAGCAACCTGCATTTTGGGTAACTCTTGGAGGGGCGTTCGAGTTTATACTCGTCGGCCACCAGGACTTCAGTTCATCTGTCAGCTAGCAAATCTTGATCAGCTTGAAGCTGCTGCTGCTTTTTCTTAAGGCTATTTGCCATGGCTATAAGACTGCGCTTGAAGCGCTCTTGTTCGCCGGGATCCTCTGGCATGGTGAATTCGTCATCGCTGAGGCTTGCCTCGTTTTCGGAGGGGGGCATGTGATTATCATCCTCCACCTCTCCATCTGCCGCTCTCTCAGGAGGGCTGGCTCCTTCATCCTCCTGCTCTAAATCTTGCTGGAGGGGATTGTTGTTGTCCTTGGCGCACTGTCCGGAGTGCTATTATCTCTGGTGCCGGTATCACCACTTTTGCCTTGGTGGGAATTAGAGCGGCGACGCTAACGCCGGCGCTTGGATTGCTTCTTGGAGGGGTCATCCTCTGTTGTTTCGTCGCCATTGCCTTCTATGGGTGTGTCCACCATGTATATATCATATGATGAGGTGGTTGTCCAGTGCCCTGTGGGTAGTGGTTCCTCTTCGACTCCCGCATCGTCGTCCAAACCGTCGATGTCTTCGGAGTCGAAGTCGAGCATGTCGGTTAAGTCATCGACAGTGGCTACTAAGTGGGTGGTGGGTGGGCGGCAAATTTCTTCGTCATCCGCATCCCAATCCTGCCGAACATGGTTCGGCTAGGACTCTCCTGACAAGGAGAGAGACCTTAATAAGTTCAGTATGTCGCCGAAAGGCAAGTGCTGAAAGATATCCGTGGAGGTGAACACCATGATCGGCGCCCAGTCGGATTCGACAGGCACGGGCGCAGGCGGTTCGGAGTCCGTGGCCACAGAAGGATCCGGCAGTTTGGAAACACGGCTCTCATGAAGGGTAAGGTCGATATTCGGCTCGATCGCCGCTGAGGGTACGACCTCCGTGATGGGGTCCATCCACCCGTCCATGGATGGCGCAACTGGCTTCGAATTGAGGCTCGGAGCGGTTACCGGTGCGATCTCCTGAATACGATCCGATGATAGAGCTAAATCATACTCATCGTCACTGCGCGGCACACAATGCAGGGGCTCGAATCCGTCGAAGATCAAGTCTCCGCGGATGTCGGTCGTGTAGTTTAAGCTTTCCAAACCTGACCTAGTGGCCAGGGGCGTAACTTTCGATCTGCTCCAGATGGCCAAGCGAGTTGGCCCGCAGTGCGAAGCCGCCGAACACAAAGATCTGTCTGGGGAGAAAAGTCTCACCCTGGACTGCATCGTTATCGATGATCGTAGGAGCCATCAAGCCTAATGGCGACGACACAGAGGAACTCTCAATGAAAGCACCAATGTCGGTGTCAAAACCGGCGGATCTCGGGTAGGGGGTCCCGAACTGTGCGTCTAAGGCGGATGGTAATAGGAGGCAGGGGACACGATGTTTTACCCAGGTTCGGGCCCTCTTGATGGAGGTAAAACCCTACGTCCTGCTTGATTTATTCTTGATGATATGAGTATTACAAGAGTTGATCTACCATGAGATCTGAGAGGCTAAACCCTAGAAGCTAGCCTATGGTATGATTGTATGTTGTCCTACGGACTAAAACCCTCCAATTTATATAGACACCGGAAAGGGCTAGGGTTACACAATGTCGGTTACAAAGGAGGAGATATACATATCCATATTGCCTAGCTTGCCTTCCACGCCAAGTAGAGTCCCATCCGGACATGAGACGAAGTCTTCAATCTTGTATCTTCATAGTCTAACAGTCCGGCCAAAGGATATAGTCCGGCTGTCCGGAGACCCCCTAATCCAGGACTCCCACGCACGCCGTGAGCCGCAGGCAAGCAAGTTTGGGGACCCCCATTCCCAGGACGCCGATAGTAGCCCCCGGGCCCAAGGCACGCTCGGACTTGGCTTCGAGGCGAAGCCAAAGGGTAAGTGCGGAGCGCCGCAGGCCACAACAGCCTGCGGCCATGGTTGGCGTGTCGTGATTGATTGGACGTGGGCATTTCCTCTTCCCCATGCTGCCTCGGCAACTGCCGGCTTGACGAGTCCTTGCTGCATGTAGAAAAGATCATTATTACCTTAGATCATGGAGGCCAGCAGTTGGCCTCCCCTCCGCTATAAATGGGAGGAGGGGCGGAGCCCCTGTCACCCATCTCCTCCTTCTCTTCTCCCGCTCCTTCTTCTTCCTCGCTTCATCACTCGTTGCATCGATCATGGCGCCGATATGGAGGTTCTCGTCCGTGGAGAAGGGAAAGACTCCCCTTGATGAGCCCGAGCCACTTCCGCCGAAGAAGAGGCTGTCCCATCGTCGCGACATAGTTGTGAGGCCGGAAGTGTCGCAACCATGGTACGAGCGGCCTCCTCCCGGGTACCCGCTGCCTTTGTACGCCCAAGATGAGGGCTCCGGAGGGAGGGGCGAAGAGCGCCGCCGCCCGCGCCAGGGCCGTGGTCGCCGCGCTGCGGTGACGCTTGCCATCGCCCCAGGAGTCCATGCCGCGGACTCCTCGCGTGAACTCGTGATGTGGGCGGCGATGCCTCTGCTTCCCGCAGTTCTTCTCCGCTAATATGCCGCCGAGAGGCCCCCTCGAGCTTTGGCTGCAGCATGCCGACTGCGACGCCCCGACGACTGGAGCGGAGGTTGAAGTCGTCTCCTCCGGGAGGATCTTCATGACTCGTGGCTGGGGTGAGGTCGCCTGTGTCTGCCATGCGGAAGGCGCCCTCGCCATCCACTTAAGTAGAACGACGCCTCCATGATGTTCTTCAAGGTCTTCGACGCGGAAGGCCGCCGGTTGGAGTGCTGCCCTGGAGAGGGTCGTCAGGACGGCGCAACGGCCAACGCCGAGCCTGTCGCTGGCCTCGCCAGCAGCTCCTCCAGCGACAATGGTGACTCCTGGTGGTCCAGTGACTCTCCCGAGCTCGTCGAGACTCCGGAGACAAGCGACGATAGCTACGTGCCTTTGAGCTCTCGTCGGGCATGGAGCAAGGCCACAACGTCCGGCCGCCACTATCGCTGATCTGGATGGGGTTGGCGCCGGCCTCCGGAGGCCCACTGTTGATGATGGCGTCGACGATGTTCGGCGCATGTAGATAGGGCCCCTAGAAACTTCCTTCTCTTGTTCCCTGCGAGGAATCAAGACAAACCCCATGGGGGCGTGTAAAGGGTCTGTAATGCCTTTTGTTGATGTTATCCTTATTATGAAAATTTGCGAACGCATGTCCTGCTAAGGCCCGGTCTCCCCTTTCCAACCGTGGGAGCTTGGTGCTCTACGACGACATGTCCCGGTCCCCAGGCAGGCTGCAGCCATCGCTGGTATGCCAGGTCACGATGTCGTGGTCAAGGCCAGGAGGTGAGCGGCCTGAGGTCCAGTAAGAGCTCCTAAGGCGCGATGCTCAAGAGGTCCCCTTTAGCGCTCAAGCAACTACCAAGAGGCAGGAAAGGGAGGTTACATTGGCGCACCAGGGCAGCGAAAGGAGAGGATCTTATGCCGTAGCACTGGGTCGATCCAGGCGCAAGACTTATCTTGGCATTCCGGAGCTGGTTCCTTGTGTTGCGCCAGACTTGGGCGTCGACCACTGTTGGGTAGCTAGGTTAGGCCCGTGTGATCCTCCCCTCTTCGCCACGCTCTTCTATGTGCTCTACGTCCAAAGGTCCCGGCCCTTGAGAGAGCTCAACCGCCGCTGGTATGCCAAGTCGCGTTGCCGTGGTCAAGGCCAAGGGGTGAGGGCTGGAGAGCCAGTAAGAGCTCCTAAGTCACGATGCTCAGGAGCCCCCCTTTTAACGCACAAGCGAATTGCATGGGAGAAGTGGGAGCCCGTAGTATCGCCCGATGTAGTCCGTAGGAGGTTCCTGCAAGCTAGTGCGAGGGAGGGCACAAATTGCCATGGTGATTGCCGGTCCGCAACTGGTTGCTTCGCAAGGAGGTGAAGGAACTGAGGGTCTGGTGAGGTGACGTGCGTGGGTGTGCCGCGAGCCAGAGCTCGACCGCTCAGATTTGTCAGCGTTGCAGGGATGGACCCGAGCACAAGCGTCGTGCCGGCATGAGAGGTTCCCGTGGCGGGCGATAATAAAGCAGGGAGTGACGATAGGTAGCTTATGCATGGAAAGCAAACTAGCTTAGGTAAATGCAAGAACGATACGTGCCACTGGGTTGGACCCGAGCGGCTTGGTACTGATGCAGCCCGAGGGGCGCCCCCAGCAGGGTGAACTAAAGACGCAAGTGGATACATGCCGCAGGGATGGACCCAGGGAATGATGCTGCCCAGGGGGCGCTCCCAGCTAAATGAACTTGGAAAATGTCACCTGGTTTAGTTGTCGAAGGAGTGTTGGGGTAGCTGAAGACGCGTGGCGAATAAGTTGCTCCTCACGAGCCATCGAGGCCCAGAGCCTCGGGAGGCTCTGGAGGCTCAGGTGGCCTCCTGAGAACCGTCTCCATCTCCGTCGGGACTGCTTGATTCCAGGCCTCTTGACCTGCCAGGATGCTCCGCAAGTTGCGCTGGAAGGCTGCTGCCACGTTCGGCAGGCCAAACGGCATGCGAACGTAGCTGTGAGGTGGGCCCTCGCAACGACCAGCACGCGAAGGCCGAAAGCGCTCCTGAGATGTGGCCCTATTGAGCCCTAGGACGTCAATGCAGACGCGCAGCTCACCACCCTTGCCTGGGTTGTGAGCTACACCAGGTGGGCGGCGGTCGCCGCGTATTGCCATTACTTCTTGAAGCTCCTGAGTGGTCTGGACGATGAACTCCTGAGCGTCGGGCGCTCCTCGCCCTGTGCCCTCCTGAGGGAAATGTGTCGCGAACCACGCCTCCACGTGGTGCCCGAGCGCCTCCCTCGTGATGTTGGCCAGGTCTGAGGCCCTCCAAAAGAGAGCTCCTGAGCCCTGCCTGAGGAGAGCGCTGAGCGCACCTCCCTATGCGAGGGAGGGAGGCACCCCAGGCACAGGCGCCGATCCTGAGGTGGCGCCGCTAGAGGCGCCACTCCCCTGAGGCCCAGTGCGGAGTAGCTGCTTCTTCTTCTTGGGGTTGGCCTTAGGAGGGTACTGCACACCCGCGCTGTCAGGGTCTTCGATTGCTGCAGCTTGGAAGGCGTGCTCGAGGGAGCACACCGCGTCTCTTTCTTCATAGGGGACCATGATGATTCCGCCGCTTCCCGGCGTCTTGAGGACGTTGTAGCCATGGTGGGTGACTTCCATGAATTTGGCTAGCGCTGGGTACCCAAGGATGGCATTGTACGGCAGGCGGATGTGGGCGACGCCGAAATCAACAAGCTTGGTGTGGTTGTTGTCGCGCTGGCCGAAGGTAACAGGGAGACGAACTTGCCCTATCAGGGTGGTGGAGCCGTCAGTCACTCCTGAGAAAGGCTTGGTGGGCTGGAGCTGATCGTATGGCACTTGAAGGTTGTCGAACATCTCCACGGACAGGACACAGAGCATCTAGAGGACGCCGGCGGTTGCCGCACATTTGAGCTGGTCTGCCGAGCTAAAGGTGATGGCGTACTTAGACCATCTAAGCGGGCGCGTGGCCTCGAGCTTGGGGAGAGCTGCATTCACCTCGCGAGAGAACTGCTTGAAGATGCGCCGGGAAGCTGGGGCCTGAGCGCCACCCAAGATGCAGGCGATGGCGCGTGGCTCCTGGAAGCCCCCAGCCCCTTCGTCTTGTTGGTGGTCATCGTTCCTCCTTGGTGGTGGTGGTGGCGGCAGCGGAGGGAGACCAGGATTGCCCTGAGAATGGTCCTCGCGAGGCTAGTCCCTCCAGGCACTCTCACGAGGCTGGTCCTACCAACGGTCCTCGCGAGGCTGGTCATGCCACTCCTGGCGAGGCCCGCGGTCGTCCCAATGTCCTCCACCTCGTCCACCTCCTCAGCCGTAGCCCCGGTCGTAGTGCTCGGGGCGTCAACCGAAGTGTCCATCTCGAATGGCCCTGAGCTCTTGACAGTCGTTGGTGTTGTGGTTGCGCACATTGTGGAAGGCGCAAAACGTACGGCTGCCCTTGGACAATTTGGGAAGGTCTCGGCCGCGCTTGGTGTCTGGCTCTGCCGTGAGTACTGCCACTCCTTTGCGCTTCACGTCCTTGACCTTGGCCTTCTTCTCCCCTGGATCCACAGCAGGGAGCTCAAGGAGGGAGAGACGCCCTCCTCAGCTCTTGCAAACTTGGTTGCTATGTTGAACAGCTCCAAAGTCGTGCACAACTCCTCATGGATGGCGAGCTCCTCCTTCATCTTGATGTCGCGGATGCCATCGGAAAACGCTGAGATGATGGCCTCATCCATCACCTTGGGAATCTGGAGGCGCATGCTATTGAAGCGCTGGATGTACTTCTGCAGGGTCTCTCCCGGCTGTTGCTTGATGCGGTGCAGGTCACCCGTGGCCGGGGGGCGGTCGCGAGTGCCCTGGAAGTTGGCAACAAAGCTGTCGCACATCTAATCCCAAGAGGAGATCGAGCCCGGGGGCAGGTTCAGGAGCCATGAGCGGGCGCTGTCCTTGAGAGCCATGGGGAACCAGTTCGCCATGACCTTTTCATCGCCGTTGGCCGCCTCGATGCTCATCTCGTAGACCTACAAGAACTCCGCAGGGTCGGGGTGCCGTCGTAGCGAGGAGGCAGATCCAGCTTGAACTTGCCCGACCAGACAATGCTACGCAGCTCAGGAGTGAACGCGCGGCAGCCCGCCGTGGCCACCGGGGCCCGTCGTGGAGGTGGAGCTTGATCTTGGTGTCCCCGCGCCGCCACGGCAAGTGGCGCATGGCCCTGCCGCGGCAAGCAATCCTGATGTGGCGGTGCTGGGAGCGGTGGAGCGTTTTCTTGCGGACGAGGAACCTCTTGGCAGCTTCTTTCTTCATGCGCGGGCAAACGGTGCGGTGATTCACACCGCGAGACCGCACATCTTGGAGCGAGGACGCCGTATTGGCGCGGAGGGGGCGGAGGGGCTCCATGAGCCGCGCGTCTCGGTGCGAAGGCGTCGTCTTGATGCGGAGGGGGCAGAAGCGCTCCGTGAGCCACATCGCCCGCAGCCGGGGCCAGGCGAGGCAGCAAGAGGAATGGTGCAGGAGAGCCCCCCGCGACGCTGACGAGCTCGGCGATGCCTGATATGTCTCCAACGTATCTATAATTTTTGATTGCTCCATGCTATATTATCTACTGTTTTAGACAATATTGGGCTTTATTATCCACTTCTATATTATTTTTGGGACTAACCTATTAACCGGAGGCCCAGCCCGGATTTGTTGTTTTTTGCCTATTTCAGTGTTTCGAAGAAAAGGAATATCAAACAGAGTCGAAACAGAACGAAATCAACTGGAGAAGTTATTTTTGGAAGGAAAGCCACCGGAAAAGCTCGGAGTGCACATCAGGAAAGAAGGGAGGTGCCCACGAGGGTGGGGGCGCGCCCACCCCCCTAGGGCGCGCCCCCTGCATCGTGCCCCCCCTTCGGTCCACCGACGTACTTCTTTCACCCATATATACCTACGTATCCTAAAACTTCAAGAAGAGATAATAGATCAGGAGTTCTGCCGCCAGAAGCCTCCGTAGCCACCGAAAGCCAATCTAGACCCGTTCCAGCACCCTGCCGGAGGGGGAATCCTTCTCCGGTGGCCATCTTCATCATCCCAGTGCTCTCCATGACGAGGAGGGAGTAGTTCTCCCTCGGGCCTGAGGGTATGTACCAGTAGCTATGTGTTTGATCTCTCTCTCTCTCTCTTGTGTTCTTGATTTGGCATGATCTTGATGTATCGCGAGCTTTGCTATTATAGTTGGATCCTATGTTTCTCCTCCCCCTCTTCTCTCTTGTAATGAATTGAGTTTCCCCTTTGAAGTAATCTTATCGGATTGAGTCTTTAAAGATTTGAGAACACTTTATGTATGTCTTGCCTTGCGTATCTGTGGTGACAATGGGATACCACGTGATTCACTTGATGTATGTTTTGGTGATTAACTTGCGGGTTCCGCCCATGAACCTATGCATAGGGGTTGGCACACGTTTTCATCCTGATTCTCCGGTAGAACTTTAGGGGTACTCTTTGAGGTTCTATGTGTTGGTTGAATAGATGAATCTGAGATTGTGTGATGCATATCGTATAATCATACCCACGGATACTTGAGGTGACATTGGAGTATCTAGGTGACATTAGGGTTTTGGTTGATTTGTGTCTTAAGGTGTTATTCTAGTACGAACTCCAGGGCTGTTTGTGACACTTATAGGAATAGCCCAACGGATTGATTGGAAAGAATAACTTTGAGTTGGTTTCGTACCCTACCATAATCTCTCTGTTCGTTCTCCACTATTAGTGACTTTGGAGTGACTCTTTGTTGCATGTTGAGGGATGGTTATGTGATCCAATTATGTTATCATTGTTGAGGGAACTTGCACTAGCGAAAGTATGAACCCTAGGCCTTATTTCCTATCATTGCAATACCGTTTACGCTCACTTTTATCATTAGTTACCTTGCTGTTTTTTAAATTTCAGATTACAAATACCTTTATCTACTAGCCATATTGCACTTGTATCACCATCTCTTCGCCGAACTAGTGCACCTATACGATTTACCATTGTATTGGGTGTGTTGGAGACACAAGAGACTCTTTGTTATTTGGTTGCAGGGTTGCTTGAGAGAGACCATCTTCATCCTACACCTCCTACGGATTGATAAACCTTAGGTCATCCACTTGAGGTAAATTTGCTACTGTCCTACAAACCTCCACACTTGGAGGCCCAACAACGTCTACAAGAAGAAGGTTGTGTAGTAGACATCAAGCTCTTTTCTGGCGCCGTTGCCGGGGAGGTGAGTGCTTGAAGGTATATCTTTAGATCTTGCAATCGAGTCTTTTAGTTTCTTGTTTTGTCACTAGTTTAGTCTATAAAAGAAAACTATAAAAAAATGGAATTAAGTTTGTCTCATACGCTTCATCTTTTTAATATCTTTCGTGAGTATGATGGAAAGGATAATTGTGCTCAAGTGCTAGAAGAAGAAATCTATAAAATGTTTGGCACTAAATCTTTAAATGATGAGCATGATTGTAATGTTGTTAGTACAAATTCTTTGAATATCCATGATATTAATGATGATGGCACTAGTTATGATGTCTCCTACAAACATGTCAATTTTTGTCGAGTACATTGGGTTTGTAAGAACACACCAAATAGGGAAGATAGATATTGCAAGAGGCATAAGTACTTAGAAACTAAATTGTTGCAAGAAGAGCTAGATGAATGTGCTAATTTTTTAAATTATATTGGCCATACTTGTGAGCTTTGCAATGAACATGCACTACAAAAAAAAGACACATCCGTGACATTTTGGGCCAAACGAAAAAAAACTCTGTCATACATATGACACTTCTATTACGGTAATTGTGACAAAACCCGGTATCATCATAGATATGGTGGGCTCCTACTTCTATGACAAAAAATTATGGCAGAAAATGGGCTTTTCGTCCTGGGCGGGACGGAGACGCAGCTGCATGATATTCTTTGGGCCGTCCATGACGGAAAAAACCGTGGTAGAAGCGAGGGGGAGGAAAATTTCGGGGAGTTGCCGGTTACGGTGGGAGGTCGGGGGCGGAGTGATGCGCGTTCTCTCATACACGTACGCGCGTGTGTGCGAGGCATTGGCTCTAACTGAACCCGAGCGAGGCATTGGGCTCTAACTGAACCCGAGCGATTGCACTGCAGGCTACGCGTTACTGAACCCGATCGATCGATTGATGGCTGTTAACTGAACCCCATCGAGTGATTCCTTGGCTACTGCT
>NC_057803.1:531725977-531741665 GCF_018294505.1 Triticum aestivum
GCGGTACGCCACACCCCTCCTGATGAACAGGACCCCCGTTTTGACCGTAGCGCTCCAACACAAGTCCGTTTCCTCCGTTTTACGGTATGCCACACCCCTCCCGATCAACAGGACCCCCGTTTCGACCGTAGGAGGTCCGTTTCCTCCGTTTTGCGGTACGCCACACCCCTCCCGATTAATAGGACCCCCGTTTTGACCGTAGGAGGTCCGTTTCCTCCGTTTTGCGGTACGCCACACCCCTCCCGATCAATTGGACCCCCGTTTCGACTGTAGGAGGTCCGTTTCCTCCGTTGTGCGGTACGCCAGGCCTCGTTTCCATCGCCTCTTCCATCCAAGCCCTCTCGATGAACACGACCACGCATTCCGTTCCGACCCATGAACACGACGACGACGCTGTTTCTCCGTTCTGACCCAGCCATGTACACGAGCCCTCGCTGTACGTATGCGCGATTAGGCATTCGAGACCCCGCCCGTATGTACGCATACGTGGCCGTATTTTCTTTCTTGCACCCTGGCCACTGTACGTACGTGTACATGCTACGTGCGCGCCTCTACTACGACACGTGCACGCCTCTACTACGACACGTGCGCGCCTCTACATCGACCATTATGTACGTACACGTTCGTGACCAGAATGTCAACGCTACGTACGCTTCGACCAGGTGGGTCCCGACTGTCAAGCACTTCCTTGCCTGTGAAGATGTAGCTGGTGGGTCCCAGCAGTCAGGGGGTGAATCATTTTTTTTCCCGGACGCACTTCCTTACGTCCGAAGATGTAGCTGGTGGGTCCCAGTAGTCGGGGGGCTGGTGGGTCCCAGCAGTCAGGGGGGCGAGTCGTTTTGGTTTTTTTTGCCCAGACGCACTTCCTTGCGTGCGAAGATGTAGCTGGTGGGTCCCAGCAGTCAGGGGGGCAAATCGTTTTTTTTTGCCCGGACGCACTTCCTTATGTGCGAAGGTGTAGCTGGTGGGTCCCAGCAGTCAGAGGGGAAACGTTTTTTTTCACGAAATACGATGGCCCGTCTGGTGGGTCCCTGCTGTCAGGTGGAGGAATCATTATTTTCCACGTAATAAGGAGGCACTTCCTTGCTGCCGCCGTGGATCCAGCTGTCAGCCTCTCCACGTACAATCCACGTCCGATGGAAGTTGTTCCTTGACCACGTTGACCACGCCGCGCCGAGAGCACCAGGGTGGTGGACGACGGCGAGGCCTAGGAAGGGGACGACGGGGGGCCGGGAAGACGCGGCAGTGGAAGCCCGCGCGCGCGGAGAGGAGTACGAGGGTTCACTGGTTCGGCTGCGGTGTGAGGCTGCCGTCGTCGCAGGGCTGGCCAGCGGTGGGAATAGTAGGGGGCGGTGAGGCCTCCGCGGCAGTACAGACGGCCACGGGAGGCAGGAGCATGCGGCACGACTGGCGCTGCTTTGGGCGGCTGGAGCAAGAAGGCCAGAGGTTGAAGAAGCACTACGGCCGTTGGATGGACATCGTACGGTCAATGGAGTTAGAATCGTTCATATTGACTAAGTTGACAAAGCCTTTCGTCCCCGTCAACTTAGTAGGCCCACAAGTCAGCCTCCCACCAAGGTGGGTCCCAGCTAGCCGGGGGAGTATTCATTTTTTTGTGCGTAATAAGGAGGCACTTCCGGTGGGTCCGAGCTGACAGCGGGGGGAACGTTTTTTTCGCGAAATACGATGGCCCGTTCGGTGGGTCCCAGCAGTCAGGGGGAAACGATTTTTTTCGCAAAATACTGGTCGCCCGTCCGGTGGGTCCCTGCTGTCAGGTGGAGGACTAATTATTTTTCACATAATAAGGAGGCACTTCCTTGCTGCGGCCGTGGACCCAGCTGTCAGCCTCTCCACGTACAGTCCACGTCCGATGGAAGCCGTTCCTTGACCACGTTGACCACGCCGCGCCGAGCGCACCAGGGCTATATATAATAATTTATATATAGCTCATGGAAACTTCTTATGCAATTTATTGCAGTCGTTTTTTTTGGTTGGCCAGGGCCAATTTCGCATATTTCTGTGGGTTCCAAACTATTTTTAATACCGAAATGTCCAGCCAGATTTAAAGTACTTTGAAGATATATTTAAATTAGGTTAAGGCCCAGTGAAATAGGAATATGAAAATGTGATAAAATTCAGAAATTATAAAGTAATTGCCAATTTGTCATCTGTTTTTATATTTACAACCCATTTCATATTACTTTCAAGATTTGCAAGCGTCTTGAAAGAGTTGCAGCCCATCAGGGCGTAGAAAAATAAGTAGGCCTGGATTGGGTATTCTTCAGAAAAAATAAACTGGGCTCATTTTCACAAAGAAAAAATAGCTGGGCTGGTAACATGGTGAACATAAAATATAAGCCTGGGCTAGACGGGCCACAGCCCAGTTCAAACCCTGCTCCGTCTCAACAATACCAAACAAAAAAAATACTGCTCGAGTAGCTACGTCCCAGGTGTCAGTCGATCTTGTGCTGTTCTCTTGTCTATTGACTATATACGCTCACAATGTCGTGGGTCCCAGATGTCAGGAAAACACTAGGAGGAAGCATTTTATTCTTCCATACGCTGACATGGTGGGCCCCTACTGTCATCCTCTCCACGTACTTCTGTCGATTCCTGTTGTTTGTTGACCATGTTGACAACGCGAGAGGGCGGCGCCGCGGCGAGCGCACCAAAGCGCGCGGAGGACGTCGGCGTTAACAATTTAGGAGACGGTGGGGCGGCGATGCGTGCGCTGTGATGCAGCCAGCCGTGGGAGGCGGAAGCAGGCGGCCCTGCCGGCGCTGGTTTGGTTTTGGCGGCTGGATGAAGACAGGACTGAAGAAACACGATAGACTGTAAAAGCAGCAGGAGTACTTAACAACCTTAACTGAAACCAGTACGGGCACTTAACAACCAAAGCTGAAAGCAGTATGAGTACTTATACAGGTTCAACCCTACGAAGCACGCCTCGAACAATGCTACTTTGCCTACAGTTAACCAAGGGTGAGGCTTCCAAACCCCAGGACAAGGCCCAGGCGCCACCCCGCGCATCCACAACCTTCTGAAAGCGGCTTCATCACGCAACGTGGTCAATAAATAGGATATTCGCTTTAGAGCCATGGAAAAGCATGAACATAATCTTTTGTCCTATTCTCCAAGATGGACGGGCCTTCATTATTTGAGACCCCCCATGAATAAGTATCTTTTCACCTCCAAGGGGAATTGAGTAGGTCGACATATACATCATGTTGTGACCAAGCGCAAGTCTGACCCGACCATGGCCAGGCATCTGTATAGGAACAATAGAACTCGGCAGTTCCTGTTTCAAGAAGATCACAGCTGTAAAACTGTGTATAAGCAATAGTTTATGAACAACATATATAACAGAAAACAGCTTGTACCATAAGTTTCTCGACACAGTTGGACCTGTTCAATGAGTGCAGTAGTGGCACACATATCCCACGTGGCCTTCCACCATTGAAACACCCCACAAGGACCTCAAGACGATCAATAAAGTGTAGGAACTTGTGGATGTCGATCCAGTCAACTTCAGTGCCATTAGTAACAGCCGAGTTATTACAGAGTAACAAATGAGCAGACTGCTTAACTCTGAAAAAACCTACACATGCCACAAATTATAAGAAAATATTAGTTAGAAGTAGCATCTTCATGAGAGAGTCGTTGCTACTTCTAAAGTTAAATTGTGATTAGTTAGACAGAATAGGTGGATTAAGAAGTAATCGAGGAAACAAGCAAGAACCAGATACAAAACTAACGTGGATGAACAATTGGAACGACGTCGGGGTGGAAGATCGTAGTGAAGATGAGACCAGGTTCTGCTATTTCCATCAACATTCATGCGCCAACTTTCAGTCCGTAACACTTGAGAAAGTTTATCCAAGTTCGGCCATAAAAAAGCAGCGATCTTCTTGGTTCATGAACCCAACTCGGAACTTATATACATGGCTTGTCTTCACTGTGACCATTAAACTAGTGTATTCAGTTATGGCAAGGCCGAGCATCTTGAGTACATGTGTTCTGGCAGAGCAAATAATACACTGCGGGAAAAATAATATGAGAACACAGCATGTTCAAAAAAACCCCACCCTCCTGGATAGAAAAGAGGATTCTAGGAACATATTGTGCACGTTTCAAAATGCTGTGTTAGGATGAGAAGGAACAAGTGTGGCGTCTCGCCGAGGGCGCAGAAACCTGTAGGGTACTCGCACTTTGGGCACTTCAAATGAAACACACTAGATTCAGTAGGAAGAAAAATGCATCAATGTTGGCGGCTGCCATCCTAGGATTACCTGCGCCCAAGGGACTTGGGTTTATCGGGGATGGATGAAGAATTCGTACCTGGTTCTCCATGAGAAAACCCTATGCAATCGCCGAGAGAGGGTTTTCTCTGAACAAGCATACGAGGGAGAAGGGGATTCAGGCCCAGTGAAATATTGCCGCTTCGTCCGTCCAGCTTACTGCTAAAGATGGAAAGGGGGGGTTGTGATTTGGCGGCTCATTGGGCATTACTGCGGCGCTACGACCGGGGTGTGTCTACCGTGAAGTTGTGCACTCTAATTTGTGCATATGGCACGTGGACCCCATTGCCGGTTGCCCCACATATCAGCGAAAGGAAGTAGAAAGACAGGACTAACTAGTTACACATAAATATATTTTTTGACAGAGAGATATTCCCTCTGTGAAGAAATATACAAATATTTTATATCACAGGCTCACCTTGCCGAGAAATATACTCCCTCTGCAACGCATGGGCATTATGGGGGTTCAGCTTTTTTATGGGGGTTCAGCTGAGAATATAATACTCAGATAGGCTCACGGTTTTGGACTTTGGGCCGCAGGCCGACCTTGCATGTTTGGGGGGCCATGTGTTCTACCTCAGTGCTTTTCATATTTCAAGCGATCGGTACGGCGTTGGTTTTAGATGCTGTCGCAAGGCGAATACACAAAATTGAATAAAGCATGGCAGCTGTTGGAATGAAATCGAACGACAGTTCCTAACCAGCAATCAGAGTTGCAATTCTATCAACGATATACCATGTGATAAATAATACTGTCGTACTACTTATACACACAGGACACTTGTTTCACCATGCTAGATTATTACATCAAAATCTCTCGGAGGATAGATCAGTTCGGCAGTTGCGTGCTGCTAATTTCAAAGTTGATTTGGACCAGCTCCCCTTGCCGAGAAAGTTCGATTTTGACATCATCCCCTACCACAAGATATGATTTAGATTTGAACCTTGACCATCCTTTAGCATCAATCATCATGCGACCATCCTGTGTACTTATGGTATATTGAGCAGGTTCATTCACACCAAGGCTGCGCATGGTAAGAGAAACTTGACCGCGGTCGCCCGGATTGTTGAACGACTCCCTCGTTGCTCTAGGAATTCTCTATTTGCAAACAAGAAGACATACCCAAACAGTTAGATCAACACAGTGAATCATGTGAAACAACATGGAAAGAAAAAAGAATGAAGCACTTGGGCGGCCAATGCTTACCAAGAAGGTGGACATGTCGGTTTTTGTAAGGACTTTGGTATATGAAGTGCGTACTGCAGCCCAGTCTGTTGCCGGTGCAACTACATGGGTCGGAGCAGATGCAAGTGCAAGTGTTGGTGCAGGTGCCGAAGCCGTTGCTCTGTCGGAGATGGTGCTCCTTGTAGAGTTGGTGCCGGTGTCGTAGCAGGTGCCAGTGTCGATGCTCGATCCTCCGGTAGATCAGACTGATCCGCTGACGCGGTCGGTGCCCAATCCTCAGCTGGATCAGACTGAGTTGCTGCCGCTGTCAGTGCTAGAACAACTGCTGGTGCTCGATCTGTGCGAGACAACGGCGATCGTGTCTGGTCTGCTATGATCAGCTTTCTAACTTGATTAGGATTCGTGACCTGATCCAGTTTTCTTCTTCATTTCTTTTAAACGCGAGAAGGACTAATTGTGGCGTTTTTGTTAAACCAAACTGCAGTTCATCATAGGGATTCAGCTTGTACTCAGACAACAGACTCATCCAATTTTTTCCAGTAATATAAGTGATGGACAGTGCCTTCGTTACTGACACGACATAAGAAGTGAAACCTGCAAAAATTGCCATCGTAGACCAAACCAAACGGTTTATTCTGTGATGAATGTCACATGGCAAAACTGCATCGTAAAATTGCAGGAAAAGAAAGAAAACATGACATTAAATCAATAAGATTTAGACAGTAAATCAATAAGATTTACTTGATGTGACACGAGTGAATCCTTACCAGGAAATCACTATGTTGAAGTACTAAACAGAAGATTGATCGTCCAACTACGCGTGGCATGCAGGGGCCCTGCCTACTCCCACAAGCAGGACAGTCCAAAGGTCGTGACAAATCATATGGACCGAACATCCATGGGACTGGAAATCCTGGTGGGTGCGATAAACCCTGCAATGCATACAGATACTGGAGTGTAACCATAGTTGATAAACCATCCTCACAAAAAATATGATCTGGATACTTCAAAATATATAGACTGAATTGAGTGGACAGACATTAACATAGACTGTTCTCAGGACTGACCACACACCAAAAGCGGCAGTACTTATAAACAATACAGGGTTCACAAACACAAATCAAGTACTGAACAATAGTACTTACTACAGACAAGCAAAGTTGCACTAACTAAACTCTGCAGACTATTTCTTGCCACCGACCTACGGGATGAACCCCGCATAACTGACTAGGCCATGTACTTCGTGTGAGATGTCTACACGCACCATCACCATCTTGTCAACCTTGGAGAACCTAACAGAGTGGTCTTTCCACTCATAAACATGATGATGAAGACAGGCCGCATCAGATTTGTTGGGAAGCTTTACAAGAACCACACCCTTTGTAATCGAAGACACAGCCAGGAAATTGTTATGGTCAAGTACAGCCTCGAGAACAGGCCTGACAACAATGCTACAGGAAAACACTAGTTCAGAACACGTGGCGACAAGGACACAACAGCTGGATAGTTCAACAGTAGAACTCATCATCAGGTCTTCCAGTTCACACAGCATGACTTTGAGAACTTCATCTCCACCGTGGACCTGGTTCTAATTCAAACAGAAACCATATTTTATTACTACCTCCGTTCAAAAATATAAGATGATTTTCAATATTATACTCCATATATGACTACATATACACATAGAAATGAGTGAACAAAGACACTCTAACATGTCTTCAAAGGCATGAGAGCAGAGGGGTTACATGCAAAATCTATAACACAAGTTACTGAGGCAAATATACCATCTTAAAAGGTAGCATTGATGTTCATAAAGTACTCCCTCCGTCCCAAAATTCTTGTCTTAGATTTGTCTAGATACGGATGCATCAAGTCACATTTTAGTATTAGATACATCCGTATCTAGACAAATCTAAGACAAGTAATTTGGGACAGAGGGAGTAGTTGAAAGTAATCTATAAGAAATCAGTGTCAACCTCTCGCATGTTTTGGTCAAAAGAGGAATTTAGAACCATCATTTGGCACACAAAAATCACATGCAAGATCACCCAGAAAGTTGTACTACTAGTACTAGTACTGCGTGTTAGATGAAAAAACACGATCAAGATCGAGAAAAAGATCGTCAAGAAGAGATATTACCTGGACTTGCTTAATGAGGGATCCTGGAGAGGGGGGCTTGGACAGGGCGATGGCTTTGAGCTTGTCTGTGGTAGTCTCGGTGGGGTGCTTGCGCTTCTTCGTACCATGAGCCTCGACGGTTTTGGCTGGAGCCATAGACATCACTTCGGCCGGTCAAGAAACTGTCAAATAGAAATAAAAGAAAAGAAACCATAATCACAAACCCAAAAGAAGAAAAGAGAGGGAGTTATAGGATCAGTCTCGGGGTTGCAAGACCGGGCCTTGGCCAGAATCAACACCATTGATGCGCTCACCTTTCCTTCTTTGGGAGAGAAGAACAATGGTAGAAGCAGGACGGGGTTTTCTTGAAGAAATGAGGAACAAGATGAGGCAGAAGCGAGGGTTGGGTAGAGAGGAAGCTGAGAGAGAAGAGTGAAATGATGGTTGCTTCGTCCGTCCAACTTACTGCTGGAAAGGAGGGGGTTTTGTGATTTAACGACTCATTGGGCATTACTGCGGCACTTCGATCTGGGCAGTCTACCGTCACTCTACTACGGAGTAATTTACTCCATGGCTGGTGGACCCCGATGCTGGCTGTCCCACACGTCGGCAAAAGTGAGTAATTTAGTGCATGGCTGGAGGAGGATCCGCATGGTAGAGCGTGTCCACTATTTTTCAAAAGAAAAAATGATTACAGCAAGCGTTTCCACTCTTGCGGCGGAGGAGTGCGAAACACGACAGCCACTTGAATATACACAGTGCTCCTACTACTAGGCATGTGATGTGGTTCATACGTCAGTACTACACAATCTTGTTGCTAGTGTTGTAAGATATTACGATAACAAATGATGTTGTGCGCATGTCAACTACTCCTATATGTAACAAATACACGAAGAGGAAACAACTATATTGAGATGAGAATGCAACCAAACACACCCACACGCTTTGTGCTAGAGTGACTGATCTGCACCGTTTGAGTTTGATCCAACGGTCATGTTGCGCCGAGACATGGACATGCCCATGCAGAGGGTGCCTAAACACCACCAAAGTCCCTCTCCTTCTCGAGGCGCACGACGTTGGTGATGCAGGGTGCAACCGCCCACACAGCCCGCTCCCGGTCGACGGGAGCCAGCTCGTCAAAGACGGCATCCAATGGCACGAATGGATTCCGGTGACGGAGCCCTGAAAGGATTCTCCCAGCAATGGCGATGGCAGCCCGCAACCCCTCCTTGTCCAGCTCAGCCCCCACCATCGCGCGGAGACGGCTCAGCTCCTCGGAGATATAGGTGAAGAAGGAGACTAGGTCAGGAAGCCACAGCTCATTGAAGTCGACCGGGTGGTCGAACGAGTTTAGCCCGACGGCCGGCATCGTCACACTCGCACGATGGTAGGCATCGCGCAGCCGCAACACGTGTGTGGCAACTTGGTTCACCAAGTGGCTGAGGCGATCCTGGACCTCATCACGATCGGCCCGCTCGCGCTCCAGCCGGCTCCCCTGACGGCCTATCGTATCTCCCGCTTTCTGTAGCAACGCCGCCGACGCCTCGAGCATCTTTGTGGTGGACGCTTGCCGCTTTTGAAGCTACGTGAACTCCCGCACATAACGGAGGAGCATGGCACTCCTCTCCTCCTTGAGCTCACGGAGCTCCACATTCTTGGCCCTGAGCTCCGCATCCTTGGCATGGAGCTCCTGTGCCAGGAGCCTCACCTCGGACTCCGTGATCTGATGCGCTACCATGGCACCAGGTAGAAGCAATGGGGAGAGGAAGCAAAGGGGGCGAAACGGCTGAAAGGCAATGCAATCTACGGGAAGGCGGAGGGAGCGGGGAATCTTTTGGGTTTCACCACGGTAAAACACCAGTCGACGACTTCTCACATCAGGGAGCGGTGGGTTTTTACAGGCGGAGTCATCGTGACTAATTGCTGCCGCACCAGCTCCCGTCAATCAAAAAATTAAAAATCCTGCCGTGCCTGCTCCCGTCAATCAAAAAAATAAAAATCCTACTGCACCCAAACACCAAAGCAACACCGTGGTGGATATTTATATTTACCTGCCGGCAAGTAGATAAAAAAGGGGTGAAAAAACAAATGTGGCGGCGGCCTAGCTAATCGGTCGAACTAGCCCAACTAGCTAGCCACCGTGCTTCACTGATGTACTCGGCGGGAAAGGTGGTCTTTCGTGATTTGACGACTCATTTACTTGCTTCGGCGCTACGACCGAGGAGGACCCAGAAAACGCGCGGTAGGGCGTCCCACGTCAGGAAGAATATATGCGTGCACCACCTGGGAGGACCCCGAAACCGCGCGGTAGGTTGTGCCACGTCTCGGCACGGAGGAAAAATGTGCGTGTAAAAATATACTGTATCAGACGTAGTACCTATGGTTTGACCTCGGGACCCAGTCAGTCGGTCGAAAACACCCCACTAGCCACACAGCTTCATCATGCAAACGTGGCACGGAGGATAGATGTGGTTAGCTCCATCTCGACCAGCCACAACATCTCTTGTTCTAGGCGATTCTTCTATTTTCCAAGCTTTTTTTAGTTGTAATAACACCACTGCAAGCTACCGCCGCTCTTCGTGTGTGCCCGTGCCAAGGTTAGACGATGGAGAGAAGAGAGATTGAGATCGCAGACCTGGGACCCACCAGTAAGTGAGACAACGGTCATCCACGTGTTGACGAGGCACTCCCTCTACTCTACTCAATGAAAGTACTGTATAAATAAAATCAAGTTATGGGACAAAGCCAACAACTGTTCGTTTTTTCAGGCTATTGACTTACCCTTTGTAGTCCAGGTTGCCAGTTCGAATCTCGTCTTTCAGATTTGTTAGTTTTAGGTCCAAATTTGATTAATGGCAAGTGGGACCCTCGTGTGTTGTTCCGATATTTCAATGTAGGATGGTTTTTTTGAACAAACACTTTGCGTGGTTAGACAAGTAACGGCACGAGTTACACATATTTTGCAAGTTTACGAACAAAAATGACAGCGGCATAGAATATCACATCCACCCCGCATCTTAGATACTATGGTGATACGAGTTTTTACACCGTTGGAAGTGAGATCCAATGGCTTGGGAGTAGTCTTTGTAATTATGCGCAATTTCCAAACTCTCCAAAGGTTTTTTTTGCAAATAAAACATTCAGGCCTCGTGTGTGCCGCTGCATCTTCGATCCAACGGCTCCCTAGTGCTCATATTAGGTGCTCCGCGTAGCTTAATTACCCGCTACGGTGATATGAGCATCTAGGTCGTATGATCAGTGATCAGATGGCACATGTGTAGTACTTGTACTTTCTGCGCATTTCCCAAACTCTATTAGTCGTATATTGCAAAAACATTCAAACCTCCTATTGTGGGCCGTTAGATCTCAGTGAACTCGTATCACCATAGAATCTACGGTGCGGGAGCATCTCATACTCTCCCGTGCGAGAAAACATAAGGTGCTATCGCAGCTTGGATGCTATGGTGATACGAGCTTGGAGGTCGTTTGATCTGAGATCCAATGGCATCTGAGCAGTCTTTGTGCTTGTAAGCAGTGGCCGAACTCTTTTGCGGCTTTTCTGCAAAATACCATTCGAACCACCGAGGAGGTGTTGGGTCACAAATCCAACGCCTCTGAAGAGCTTGTATCACCAAAGCATCTAAGGTGTGGTAGCACATGGTATTCTTACATACAGGAGAATATGATGTCCTCCTTCATCTTAGATGCTACAGTGATACGAGCTTCGAGGTCATTGGATATGGGATCAAAGGGCATCTAAGTAGTTTTTGTACAAATTGTGTGCAATTCTCAAACTCATCAAGGTTTCTTGCAAAAATATTAAGACACATCATGTGAGCTGCTATATCTCAGATCTACAAGCTCCAAGCAACTCGTATCGGCATATAGCATCTAAGGTATGGGGGCACATGATATTCTCCCGGGGAGGAGGGGTGGGGGGTGCACAACCAATCGGTGGCTGGCAGGGTGGGGACAAATATAATCTAAACAACCCTAAACAAAGCTCCACAATTTTATCTAAGGTCGAGGGGTTGACCCCCGACAATCATAGCTCCGCCTAAATACATTTGCATGTACTGTTAGTAATAGACTTAATATTCATGTTTCAGTTTCATGTTCATTTTAAATATTGAACTGAGGACCATGTATGGCTTACATTTTACTCCCTTTGTTCCCAAATATTAGTCTTTTTAGAGGCTTCAAATGGACTGGCACATACGGATGTATATAGACATATTTTAGAGTCTAGATTCACTCATTTTGCTCCGTATGTAGTCACTTGTTGAACTCTCTAAAAGACTAATATTTAGGAATAGAAGGAGTATTTTTGAATTCGTGTCATACATGCATGGTTTGGAAAAATAGATGCACTATACTTATTGGATTGTTGTTGTGTTCGTGCGTGTGTGTCTCTCTGTGTGTGTGTGTGTGTTGTGGTCATATGCTTGATGCATACAAAGTTTTCTCACCTCCATGTTGTTCATCTTTTAAATTTGAATTTGCATTGGAAAACTTAATAGGGATACCATGAAATATGAAATCCACGTTGAGATCACTATATCACAAACTCACTCTAATTCAACAACTCGTCATAAATCAATTACCACGTTGAGATTAGTATTTGCAAGGAAAATACGGGTATTGTAATACACATAGATTCGTTCGGAAATTTAAAAGGTTCCTTTCGTATTCTCGAATGGTAGGACCCAATGGCGTACCAGCCAGACCTTGGCTCGTGTTGATCCTAAAAAAAGGCGGGCTCAAGTCCTTTGGTGGCGTGCGTGGTATGCACATTAGGCAACCCCATTACCCCAACCAGTCGAGCCTCGGCGTTTCAAGTCGAAATATCTGGTGGCCAGAATTCCAGCCCTCGGAAATTCCCCTCATGTCCCCGGTCCATAATGACTACCGATGAACAACAGAGGGATGCTTTAGTAACTAGACAACATTACCTACCGTGCCGAGCACGGTTCAATTCCCTCGGTCGCCGCTCGTCAAGGTCACCCGTCAACTGCATTGCCTAGTACTACTACTACTACTACTACTACTACTACTACTACTACTACTACTACACCAGGATGAGCATGGAATTGAGCCCGTTTGTTCATGCCTAGTACTTGAGTTAATATATCAGGCAATATGCACTGGTATGGAGATTATCCTTTTACTGTGCATATATAACTTGTCTGAAGTCTAACTAAGCAAAATGTTTGACCAAATCCTTTCTTTAGAAATACAACATGAAAGATTTACGGCTTGAAATTTTATTGCATGATGCAGGTTGTGATATTGTTCGAATCCTAGAACTTTAATTTCTGAAAATCCAAAAGTGAGCATAAATTCTTGAAACTAAGCATGGTCACGTGATATGGCACAAATATTACTTCGTAAGTTTTTTCTTCAATCTGAGACAAGCTGCTTATGACAAGTTGCACAAATGAAGAGCCAAGGTATTTTGGAAGAAAGAACTGTCACGTTAAGGCGAACGCTTTCACTATTGAAACCGTGGGCGTTTACGTGCCGCCACGAGTCCCCGCTTCTCATCGGCAATCGGCAGGTGCCGTCCGAGCAAGCGTGTGAGTCGACGGGAGGCGTGCGAGCAGACCGTTGCGCCGGCTGTCAGGGAGGCATGCGAGCAGACCACTATGCAGGCGACCCCTTTGACCAGGCTCCGCCGCCCACAGTCGTCCCAACTGCTCCCACTTTTAATGTCACCGGCGCCACAGTTTAAAATCAACCCCGCACTACCCGGTACTCCCTCCTTTCCGGTTTATAGGGCTTATCTCAAAATATTTGTTTTTCCATTTTATAAGGCTCAATTTTGTTGTTTCCCATCACATGTTCAGATTCCAAGGTAAATTAAATCATTGCATGCAAGTATTAAGAGAAAATTGACCAATGCATGTAATTTATGCATGCATGCATTGCAATTAATGCATTTGTAAACATATTTTTTGAGAAAAACAAGAGCATTAATTGGGTGCTTTTGCAAACTACAAAAGTATTCCACCACTCACCATCTACCTTGGTTGGTGAGATTTTTGAATTGAGCCTTATAAACCGGAAAGGAGGGAGTATCGCTACAATCCTCTCTCTTCCTCTCCAATTCTCCTGTCGTCTACCTCCAACTAGCCTGACCTAAACGTACGCCATGTCGCATCACGATGGTCTGCCCTTAGTGTTCTAGTTTCCTGAGGAAGACACCCAGTCGGAGTCTCAAGAACATAAGGCGCTTTGGGACGAGCTTGAACTGGCCTTGCGGGAAGACGCCGCGCCTATCCCCTCTCCCGTCGCCCCGACTGCGCCAGCGCCCATCCCCATGGCATTGATGGGCTGGGAGCCGCACATTGTCCAGAACATTTTGGCCTTCCTTGAAGCTAGGCCGACGTCCAGGATTACGCCAACAACGGCGCAAGACGCCGCCGTCGCCGTCGGTTAGTGGCCCGACAACACACAGAGCACGGCAGAGGAGCCGCTTCCCACCACGAGACGCCCCTGCCGCCGCCGTGTAATCTAAATTTGCCATGAAAAATGTTTGGATTGCCATGCTTAAAATCCGAACGTTTATCATTTCCATTTATTTTATATCGATCGTCGTATAATTTAAAGTCGGGGTCAGACTGAACGAAATGTATGGTTTGATCGATTGGATGTTATGCTAGAGTCGTATCAAATTAAATATAAAACGTCATCAAGCCACATGTATTCCTTATCATCCAACGACCTAGACTGCTTCAATGTTGAGCGCTCAACACGTTTAGCGTGCAGTTAATTTCATGCCAAAAATAGTGCTAATCACATGACAACACGCAAATAATATCCTAGTAGTTAATATCCACATGCACTTAATATACATCCAAATTAACGTGCATTGCACGTACACACTGACTAGTGCTGCTAGTACGTGAAACTGGTGCTGTGACTTGTGAACACGTCCAGATATGGTCAATGGCAACATCGCCCGCGAGTTCTTCCTGTTTGCCCGTGCGTCTAAACGCAGAAGGGGAGGAGAGAGAGAGAGCACACATGGAACCCACCAGTAAGTGAAGACGTGTAGATATATTTTGTGCGTGGGAGGAAGCAAGGTCAACCGATCACATAGGTCGTCGTGCGATCGAAAGAGTGAGACGGGTTGGAGTGACCTAGATAGACGATGTGCGTGAGAGAGTATACAATGTGAATAGGTCGAATTGGGCTCAAACATGGTGATATATCGTTTGTTGTGCTATTTTGTAGGTCATATGTTTGAATCCATCCAAAAGTTTTCTCACTACCATGGTGTTCATCATAGACATATGCATTTGTATTAAAAAAGTAGCGTGGATACAGTGAAATGTGAAATCCACATTAGAATTGGAGATCGCTACGTGACACACACTCTAATTCAAATAACTAACTACGTGACACACACTCTAATTCAAATAACTAATTATGTGAGACACACTCTAATCCACGTTAGCATGGGTATAGTTTTGATTTTTTTTAAATAACTCCTCATTAATTAATTTATAGTACTCCCTCTGTTCACTTTTATAAGACCTTGAAGACATTTCAAACAATGTGCAAAACAGTTCATTTTAAGTTGTTTGAAACGACTTACAAAAGTGAACAGATGGAGTATCTCGTTTCGAATGACTAATTATTGCAAGGAAAACACGGGTATGGTAATACATACAAATTTGTTTGCAAATGAAAGAAGATTCATTTTCATTCTCAAATGTAGGTGCACCAGGCAAACCAGGGTCGTGTCGTTGTGGACGCTGCTTCGGTGCCTTAATGGCAACTGCCTTTGCGTCACTGACATGTGGGCCAGCCACCTGTTGGGCCATATGTCATGGACACAAAGGCAGGTGCCGTAAGGCACCAAAGCATAGTCCTGTCAGGGTGGTCGCATGTGTCGGACGGACGCATAGCACCCAGCCACCCACCCCCCTCCCCCCAAAAAAGGACGACGACAATACAAGTTCGCGCTTCCACATTTCGGATTGAAATATCTGGCGGCCCCAATTCCCCCTGCAAAATCTCTCTTCTCAACCATCCCCTTCCGCGCCCAGATTGCTCAAATCCCTAATTCTCCGTTGAGGGA